>NC_134909.1:1844896-1854896 GCF_041734735.1 Babylonia areolata
TAAAAAAAGGGGTGGCGCTTTAGTGTAGCGACGCGCTCTCCCTGGGGAGAGCAGCCCGAATTTCACAAAGAGAAATCTGTTGTGATAAAAAGAAATACAAATACAATGAATAAAGCGACCGATGAATGAATGGTGAATCAAATGAATGATTTTGCAATTAATAATTATCATGTGTGAAAAAGTGACTAAATAATAACTAACAAATAAATAAACTGGAATGAAGTGTGTGACGAATGAATACAAGGAAACGTGATAGTGTTTAAAAACAAAAATGTCAAGAAAAGAAACGAGACGATGTGTTTGGGAAAAAAAAAATGTCAGAAGAAAGAAATAAGGATTATCTAAAACAACAAAAACATGTCCTACCTGTTGCATGCCCGCTGCCAAACGAACCCCCCCACCCCCACCCCCTACCACTTGGTTTTTTTTTTGTTTTTTTTGTGGGTTTTTTTGTGTTGTTTTTTGTTTGTTTTTTTGTTCGGGTTTTTTTGGGGTTTTTTTTTTTTGGTTCTGTTTTTTGTTGTTGCTTTTTTGTTCTTGTTGTCGTTGTTTTGTTTTCTTTTGTTTTTGTTTTTTTGGTGGTTGTTCCCAGTGAAAAAATTCGGGGTATTTACGTGGCGACAGTCACCCATAATTTCCTCTTCGGTATCAACAACATTTATCGCCAGTGCAACAAGGACCACACGTGGATTTCCAAATGTGGAGTGTACTGCCTGATGCCTGGGAACGCCTGCTGGCCGTGAGCTCTGCACCTCGTTGCGGGTTTCAGGCGTTCCCGCTACAGACAGCAGAGCTAAGTGGGTCACACATGGTTAACCAGCTGGGCCCCACTTGGGCTAACACAGGTGGGCCCCACTAAGATTCGCAACGAACGGGGTTTCCAAGTGGGGCCCACATGGGTTACTGCGGGGGTCCCAGTGGGCAATCCCATGTCTGTGATGGGCAGCCCATCAAAAACCCATCTCAGATGGGCTTACCACATGAAAACCATCTGGGGTCATGTGGTACTTTGATGGGCTGCCCCATGTCCCCAGTGGTATTTTGGTGGGCTTTCACATGTCCTAAGTGGTATTTTGGTGCAGTTTCAGTCCTATGATGGGGTCTGTATGCTGACTGGAAAGGGCTGAGTATGTTGTTGTGAGTCAAATGGTCACTGAGCTGCAAAAGAACGAGACGCTCTAACAATTTAGACAGAAAGGGAAGATTTGAAACAGGGCAGTAGTTCTTCATATCGCAGGGATCAAGTGAAGGCTTCTTTAGCTGAGGTTTTACCAGAAAACACTTGTATGAATCAGGAAAGTTTCCAGACGTTAGACAGTCACGAAAGTCAAGAGGATGTCAGGCAATCGAGAAATAGCTTTGGACTCAAGGGATCAAGTTCACGTGTTTTAAGTGGAAGAGAGAGTTGTGTTTGACGTTCAGCGCGCGAATACAGAACAGAGGAGGGACGTTGCGCTCACCTTGATAACAGCTGCCCACCTATCCCCAACCACTGAACGTTGCGTTTTGCACGTGCACAGATGTGTCGTAGGGAGAAATGAATGGCGGGCCGGCGCAATTCAAAACTGATAGAAATGTAGAAATGGAAATCCAAAACACAGCGATTCTGACGTAGATTGGGGCACACATATGCATCCATTGCACGAAAGGAATCATTATCCAACACTCTGCGGAATTTCAATACACAACACCAACCACAACCAACACAACGACACAAAAACACCGAGAGCGAGAATCACTCAGCCTGCGACCTTGATCCCAGTGAAGTTGTCGTCTGCTCCACGGCACTTCGTTCAGTTCAGTCACTCAAAGAGGCGTCACTGCATTCAGACAATTCTAAACACGCTCACATCTGCTATGCAGATGCCTGACCAGCAGCGTTAGCAAACGCGCTTGCAGTCAGGCCTTGAGGGGGAAATGCATAAATAGATACATGGATACATCACTGAATTAAAGAATGAATGAATGAACGAACAAATAAACGGTTAACGGATAACATATTTTTTTCAAAAGTAATCAGACAGATAATGAAATAAGATGAAATGCTGGAAAAGAAAAATAGGCAAATAAGTAAAATAAAAAGACAATAATGATAATAGATAAATAAGCAAATAAACGTAAATAAACATAGAGACACGCACGCACACACACACACACACACACACACACACACACACGCACGCACGCACGCACGCACCACCACCCTCCCCCCAAATATGCAGTTTCACAAATATGAAAGCACAAACAAAAGTGCACAGGCCCAACACTACGCATTAAAGCACACGAGCCCTCACACACACACACACACACACACACACCATTACCCTCCCCCCTCCGAACCCCCCCAACACACACACACACACACACACACACACACACACACATAAAGAGAATGCAGTTAAACCACACAATTCTTGATTTATGTTCCAACACACCCACGCCCCCCCCGCCCCCCGCCCCCCGCCCCCGCCCCTCACCTCCCTCCTCACACACAGGACACGACTAATATCACTCAAAGTGAAAAGACGTTGAATTAAAGAAAGAACAGCACACATACACACTTTGATCATTAAAATGTTCTGAATGGATACAGAAGATTACATTTTTGATGTGTCAATGCTTTTCTGGTTTCTCTTTTCCATGAAACATATAACATGATCGCCACAACCTGTCGCATCATTTTTCAGTCAACGATTCTCTCTCTCTCTTTCTGTGTCTGTCTGTCTGTGTCACAACTCATGACAATCACGTGTAAAATTATGTTTTATGCATGCCCTTTCCCCACTCACTCTCTCCAGCTTGTATGTGTGGCTCCCGGCTGTACGTTTTTCACGTGCAATCGTGGAGTCATGTGTTGCGTTCCTGTCACTGCTGGGCAGAGGTTCAAGTCTTTCTGTTCTGTCAGTGACACTTCTCCAGGTTTTTTGTCCGCGGCCTTCTTGGAGGAAGGTCGTGTCTGTTGGGTTTGGGGCTTTTTGCCCAGTTGGCATCCTCACGTGGCGATAAGTTTTCCTCTCTCTGTCTCCCCCCTCTGTCACTCTCTCTCTCTCTGTCTCCTCCTCTCTGTCACTCTCTCTCTGTCTCCCCCTCTGTCACTCTCTCTCTGTCTCCCCCTCTGTCACTCTCTCTCTCTGTCTCCCTCCTCTGTCACTCTCTCTTTCTGCCTCCCCCCTCTGCCACTCTCTCTCTCTCTCTGTCTCCCTCTCTGTCACTCTCTCTCTCTGTCCCCCTCTCTGTCACTCTCTCTCTCTGTCTCCCCCCTCTGTCACTCTCTCTCTCTGTCCCCCTCTCTGTCACTCTCTCTCTCTCTGTCTCCCCCCTCTGTCACTCTCTCTCTCTGTCCCCCTCTCTGTCACTCTCTCTCTCTCTGTCTCCCCCCTCTGTCACTCTCTCTCTCTGTCTCTGTCTCCTCCTCTCTGTCACTCTCTCTCTCTCTCTCTGTCTCCTCCTCTCTGTCACTCTCTCTCTCTGTCTCCCTCTCCGTCACTCTCACTCTCTCTCTCTGTCTCCCCCCTCTGTCACTCTCTCTCTCTCTCTGTCTCCTCCTCTCTGTCACTCTCTCTCTCTCTCTGTCTGTCTCCCCCCTCTGTCACTCTCTCTCTCTCTCTGTCTCCCCCCTCTGTCACTCTCTCTCTCTCTCTGTCTCCTCCTCTCTGTCACTCTCTCTCTCTCTCTCTGTCTGTCTCCCCCCTCTGTCACTGTCTCTCTCTCTGTCTCCCCCCTCTGTCACTCTCTCTCTCTCTCTGTCTCCTCCTCTCTGTCACTCTCTCTCTCTCTCTCTCTCTGTCTCCCCCCTCTGTCACTCTCTCTCTCTGTCTCCCCCCTCTGTCACTCTCTCTCTCTCTGTCTCATCCTCTCTGTCACTCTCTCTCTCTGTCTCCCCCCTCTGTCACTCTCTCTCTCTCTGTCTTCCCCCTCTGTCACTCTCTCTCTCTCTGTCTTCCCCCTCTGTCACTCTCTCTCTCTCTGTCTCCCCCCTCTGTCACTCTCTCTCTCTGTCTCCCCCCTCTGTCACTCTCTCTCTGTCTCCCCCCTCTGTCACTCTCTCTCTCTCTCTGTCTCCTCCTCTCTGTCACTCTCTGTCACTCTCTCTCTCTGTCTCCCCCCTCTGTCACTCTCTCTCTCTCTGTCTCCTCCTCTGTCACTCTCTCTCTCTCTCTGTCTCCCCCCTCTGCCACTCTCTCTCTCTGTCTCCCCCCTCTGTCACTCTCTCTCTCTGTCTCCCCCCTCTGTCACTCTCTCTCTCTGTCTCCCTCTCTGTCACTCTCTCTCTCTCTGTCTCCCCCCTCTGTCACTCTCTCTCTCTCTGTCTCCCCCCTCTGTCACTCTCTTTCTCTCTCTGTCTCCCCCCTCTGTCACTCTCTCTCTCTCTGTCTCCCCCCTCTGTCACTCTCTCTCTCTCTGTCTCCCCCCTCTGTCACTCTCTCTCTCTCTGTCTCCCCCCTCTGTCACTCTCTCTCTCTGTCTCCTCCTCTCTGTCACTCTCTCTCTCTCTGTCTCCCCCTCTGTCACTCTCTCTCTCTGTCTCCCCCCTCTGTCACTCTCTCTCTCTGTCTCCCCCCTCTGTCACTCTCTCTCTCTCTGTTTCCCCCTCTGTCACTCTCTCTCTGTCTCCTCCTCTCTGTCACTCTCTCTCTCTCTCTGTCTCCCCCCTCTGTCACTCTCTCTCTCTCTGTGTCCCCCATCTGTCACTCTCTCTCTCTGTCTCCCCCCTCTGTCACTCTCACTCTCTCTCTCTCTGTCTCCCCCCTCTGTCACTCTCTCTCTCTGTCTCCTCCTCTCTGTCACTCTCTCTCTCTCTCTGTCTCCCCCCTCTGTCACTCTCTCTCTCTCTGTGTCTCCCCCCTCTGTCACTCTCTCTCTCTGTCTCCCCCCTCTGTCACTCTCACTCTCTCTCTCTCTGTCTCCCCCCTCTGTCACTCTCTCTCTGTCCCCCCCTCTGTCACTCTCTCTCTCTCTGTTTCCCCCTCTGTCACTCTCTCTCTCTCTGTCTCCCCCCTCTGTCACTCTCTCTCTGTCTCCCCCCTCTGTCACTCTCTCTCTCTCTGTTTCCCCCTCTGTCACTCTCTCTCTGTCTCCTCCTCTCTGTCACTCTCTCTCTCTCTGTCTCCTCCTCTCTGTCACTCTCTCTCTCTCTGTCTCCCCCCTCTGTCACTCTCTCTCTCTCTGTCTCCTCCTCTCTGTCACTCTCTCTCTCTGTCTCCACCTCTGCCACTCTCTCTCTCTCTCTGTCTCCTCCTCTCTGTCACTCTCTCTCTCTGTCTCCCCCCTCTGTCACTCTCTCTCTCAGTCTCCCCCCTCTGTCACTCTCTCTCTCTGTCTCCACCTCAGTCACTCTCTCTCTCTCTGTCTCCCCCCTCTGTCACTCTCTCTCTCTCTGTCTCCTCTCTGTCACTCTCTCTCTCTCTGTCTCCCCCCTCTGTCACTCTCTCTCTCTGTCTCCCCCCTCTGTCACTCTCTCTCTCTCTGTCTCCCCCCTCTGTCACTCTCTCTCTCTCTGTCTCCCCCCTCTGTCACTCTCTCTCTCTGTCTCCTCTCTGTCACTCTCTCTCTCTCTGTCTCCCCCTCTGTCACTCTCTCTCTCTCTGTCTCCCCCCTCTGTCACTCTCTCTCTCTGTGTCTCCTCCTCTCTGTCACTCTCTCTCTGTCTCCCCTCTGTCACTCTCTCTCTCTCTGTCTCCCCCCTCTGTCACTCTCTCTCTCTCTGTCTCCCCCCTCTGTCACTCTCTCTCTCTCTGTCTCCTCTCTGTCACTCTCTCTCTCTCTCTCTCTGTCTCCTCCTCTCTGTCACTCTCTCTCTCTCTCTCTCTCTGTCTCCTCCTCTCTGTCACTCTCTCTCTCTCTCTGTCTCCCCCCTCTGTCACTCTCTCTCTCTCTCTGTTTCCCCCTCTGTCACTCTCTCTCTGTCTCCTCTCTGTCACTCTCTCTCTCTGTCTCCTCCTCTCTGTCACTCTCTCTCTCTCTGTCTCCTCCTCTGTCACTCTCTCTCTCTCTCTCTCTGTCTCCTCCTCTCTGTCACTCTCTCTCTCTCTGTCTCCTCCTCTCTGTCACTCTCTCTCTCTCTCTGTCTCCCCCCTCTGTCACTCTCTCTCTCTCTCTGTTTCCCCCTCTGTCACTCTCTCTCTCTGTCTCCCCCTCTGTCACTCTCTCTCTCTCTGTCTCCTCCTCTCTGTCACTCTCTCTCTCTGTCTCCTCCTCTCTGTCACTCTCTCTCTCTGTCTCCCCCCTCTGTCACTCTCTCTCTCTGTCTCCTCCTCTGTCACTCTCTCTCTCTCTGTCTCCTCCTCTCTGTCACTCTCTCTCTCTGTCTCCCCCCTCTGTCACTCTCTCTCTCTCTCTCCTCCTCTGTCACTCTCTCTCTCTGTCTCCCCCCTCTGTCACTCTCTCTCTCTCTGTCTCCCCCTCTGTCACTCTCTCTCTCTGTCTCCCTCCTCTGTCACTCTCTCTCTCTCTGTCTCCTCCTCTCTGTCACTCTCTCTCTCTGTCTCCTCCTCTCTGTCACTCTCTCTCTCTGTCTCCCCCTCTGTCACTCTCTCTCTCTCTCTGTTTCCCCCTCTGTCACTCTCTCTCTCTCTCTCTGTCTCCTCCTTTCTGTCACTCTCTCTCTCTGTCTCCCCCCTCTGTCACTCTCTCTCTGTCTCCCCCCTCTGTCACTCTCTCTCTCTGTCTCCCCCCTCTGTCACTCTCTCTCTCTGTCTCCCTCTCTGTCACTCTCTCTCTCTCTGTCTCCCCCCTCTGTCACTCTCTCTCTCTCTGTCTCCCCCCTCTGTCACTCTCTTTCTCTCTCTGTCTCCCTCTCTGTCACTCTCTCTCTCTGTCTCCCCCCTCTGTCGCTCTCTCTCTGTCTCCCTCTCTGTCGCTCTCTCTCTCTGTCTCCCCCTCTGTCACTCTCTCTCTCTCTGTCTCCCCCCTCTGTCACTCTCTCTGTGTCTCCCTCTCTGTCACTCTCTCTCTCTGTCTCCCCCCTCTGTCACTCTCTTTCTCTCTCTGTCTCCCCCCTCTGTCACTCTCTCTCTCTCTGTCTCCCCACTCTGTCACTCTCTCTCTCTCTGTCTCCCCCCTCTGTCACTCTCTTTCTCTCTCTGTCTCCCCCCTCTGTCACTCTCTCTCTCTCTGTCTCCCCCCTCTGTCACTCTCTCTCTCTCTGTCTCCCCCCTCTGTCACTCTCTCTCTCTCTGTCTCCCCTCTCTGTCACTCTCTCTCTCTGTCTCCCCCTCTGTCACTCTCTCTCTCTCTGTCTCCCCCCTCTGTCACTCTCTCTCTCTGTCTCCCCCCCTCTGTCACTCTCTCTCTCTCTGTCTCCCCCTCTGTCCCTCTCTCTCTCTCTGTCTCCCCCCTCTGTCACTCTCTCTCTCTGTCTCCCCCCTCTGTCACTCTCTCTCTGTCTCCCTCTCTGTCACTCTCTCTCTGTCTCCCCCCTCTGTCACTCTCTCTCTCTCTGCCTCCCCCCTCTGTCACTCTCTCTCTCTGTCTCCCTCTCTGTCACTCTCTCTGTCTCCCTCTCTGTCACTCTCTCTCTGTCTCCCCCCTCTGTCACTCTCTCTCTCTCTGCCTCCCCCCTCTGTCACTCTCTCTCTCTGTCTCCCTCTCTGTCACTCTCTCTCTCTGTCTCCCTCTCTGTCACTCTCTCTCTGTCTTCCCCCTCTGTCACTCTCTCTCTCTGTCTCCCCCCTCTGTCACTCTCTCTCTCTGTCTCCCCCCTCTGTCACTCTCTCTCTCTGTCTCCCTCTGTCACTCTCTCTCTCTCTCTCTGTCTCCCCCCTCTGTCACTCTCTCTCTCTGTCTCCTCCTCTCTGTCACTCTCTCTCTGTCTCCCCCCTCTGTCACTCTCTCTCTCTGTCTCCCCCCTCTGTCACTCTCTCTCTCTGTCTCCCTCTCTGTCACTCTCTCTCTCTCTCTCTCTCTGTCTCCCCCCTCTGTCACTCTCTCTCTCTGTCTCCTCCTCTCTGTCACTCTCTCTCTGTCTCCCCCCTCTGTCACTCTCTCTCTCTCTGTCTCCCCCCTCTGTCACTCTCTCTCTCTCTGTCTCCCCCCTCTGTCACTCTCTCTCTCTGTCTCCCTCTCTGTCACTCTCTCTCTCTCTGTCTCCCCCCTCTGTCACTCTCTCTCTCTCTCTGTCTCCCCCCTCTGTCACTCTCTTTCTCTCTCTGTCTCCCTCTCTGTCACTCTCTCTCTCTCTGTCTCCCCCCTCTGTCGCTCTCTCTCTCTGTCTCCCTCTCTGTCGCTCTCTCTCTCTGTCTCCCCCTCTGTCACTCTCTCTCTCTCTGTCTCCCCCCTCTGTCACTCTCTCTCTGTGTCTCCCTCTGTCACTCTCTCTGTCTCCCCCCTCTGTCACTCTCTCTCTCTCTCTGTCTCCCTCTCTGTCACTCTCTCTCTCTGTCTCCCCCCTCTGTCACTCTCTCTCTCTCTCTCTGTCTCCCTCTCTGTCACTCTCTCTCTCTGTCTCCCTCTCTGTCACTCTCTCTCTGTCTCCCCTCTGTCACTCTCTCTCTCTCTGTCTCCCCCCTCTGTCACTCTCTCTCTCTCTGTCTCCCCCCTCTGTCACTCTCTCTCTCTCTGTCTCCTCCTCTGTCACTCTCTCTCTCTCTCTGTCTCCTCCTCTCTGTCACTCTCTCTCTCTCTCTCTGTCTCCTCCTCTCTGTCACTCTCTCTCTCTCTCTGTCTCCCCCCTCTGTCACTCTCTCTCTCTCTCTGTTTCCCCCTCTGTCACTCTCTCTCTCTGTCTCCTCTCTGTCACTCTCTCTCTCTGTCTCCTCCTCTCTGTCACTCTCTCTCTCTCTGTCTCCTCCTCTGTCACTCTCTCTCTCTCTCTCTCTGTCTCCTCCTCTCTGTCACTCTCTCTCTCTCTCTCTCTCTGTCTCCTCCTCTCTGTCACTCTCTCTCTCTCTCTGTCTCCCCCCTCTGTCACTCTCTCTCTCTCTCTGTTTCCCCCTCTGTCACTCTATCTCTCTGTCTCCCCCTCTGTCACTCTCTCTCTCTCTGTCTCCTCCTCTCTGTCACTCTCTCTCTCTCTGTCTCCTCCTCTCTGTCACTCTCTCTCTCTGTCTCCTCCTCTGTCACTCTCTCTCTCTCTGTCTCCTCCTCTCTGTCACTCTCTCTCTCTGTCTCCTCCTCTGTCACTCTCTCTCTCTGTCTCCCCCCTCTGTCACTCTCTCTCTCTCTGTCTCCCCCTCTGTCACTCTCTCTCTCTGTCTCCCTCCTCTGTCACTCTCTCTCTCTCTGTCTCCTCCTCTCTGTCACTCTCTCTCTCTGTCTCCCCCTCTGTCACTCTCTCTCTCTCTCTGTTTCCCCCTCTGTCACTCTCTCTCTCTGTCTCCCCCCTCTGTCACTCTCTCTCTCTGTCTCCCCCCTCTGTCACTCTCTCTCTCTGTCTCCCTCTCTGTCACTCTCTCTCTCTCTGTCTCCCCCCTCTGTCACTCTCTCTCTCTCTGTCTCCCCCCTCTGTCACTCTCTTTCTCTCTCTGTCTCCCTCTCTGTCACTCTCTCTCTCTCTGTCTCCCCCCTCTGTCGCTCTCTCTCTGTCTCCCTCTCTGTCGCTCTCTCTCTCTGTCTCCCCCTCTGTCACTCTCTCTCTCTCTGTCTCCCCCCTCTGTCACTCTCTCTGTGTCTCCCTCTCTGTCACTCTCTCTCTCTGTCTCCCCCCTCTGTCACTCTCTTTCTCTCTCTGTCTCCCCCCTCTGTCACTCTCTCTCTCTCTGTCTCCCCACTCTGTCACTCTCTCTCTCTGTCTCCCCCCTCTGTCACTCTCTTTCTCTCTCTGTCTCCCCCCTCTGTCACTCTCTCTCTCTCTGTCTCCCTCCTCTGTCACTCTCTCTCTCTCTGTCTCCCCTCTCTGTCACTCTCTCTCTCTGTCTCCCCCTCTGTCACTCTCTCTCTCTCTGTCTCCCCCCTCTGTCACTCTCTCTCTCTGTCTCCCCCCTCTGTCACTCTCTCTCTCTCTGTCTCCCCCTCTGTCACTCTCTCTCTCTCTGTCTCCCCCCTCTGTCACTCTCTCTCTCTG
>NC_134909.1:1857396-1869559 GCF_041734735.1 Babylonia areolata
GCCTGTAACGCTAGGGTACATTTTAGCTCGTTAGTCTTGATAGTAAAAGACTGAGTGATGTAATATGAAGCTCTTCAAACCTAATCTTAGTCTAATAGGACACTTCTTTAATAACAACATACCATTTTTGTTGATCACACACTTTCTCGACAATATAAAAACAGTGTCTTTTTTTAATCATACCCTGGTATATTCATACCGTAATTCGTTTTTGGCAGACAAGTATATTTGGATGGCAAATTGATAAAACTTTCGGGAAATCATTATGACCCCCCCCATTCCCCCTAGGTAATGTGCGTATGTGTGTGTGTGGGGGGGGGGGATGGAGGGGGGGTATGGTCACTTGAAGGTCTACCACCAATGACCATTGCTGACCACTGACCGTCGCTGACCTGGGAGAACATAATGATGATGATGATGGAGTCTCCCGTCGGACCGACGGATGAGTAGGCAGGCAGGCTTATCTGTCGGTGTGTGTCCTCTTATGGGAGAAGAGGCCGATTCTGGATGCGCAGCACTTCCCACATGTGTTGCAAGGGAAAACGTTTCCAGAAGTTGAGCCCTGCTTCCTTCACTCACGCTTCTCCTTAATGGCCAGCGTTCTCTTGTTTTCAAACGTCTTTATGCCACTAGAGCACAGCATCCTCCAGCGAGAGTGGTCAAGGGCATCAGTTTCTCAGGAAGCGATGTCTATGTCACAGGCTTTGAGGTTTGTCTTCAAGGTGTCACTTAAAGCGCTTGCAGGGTCTTCCAAGTTCACGGTGGCCTTCTTTCAGCTGGCCATACACTAGCATCTTCGGGATCCTGCTGTCTGTCATGCAGACAACATGTCCTGTCCAGCATAGCTGACACTGGATCAGCAGCCTTTCGATGCTGGGCAGGCCGCTCCTACCTAGGACCTGGAGGTTGGAGACCTTGTCTTGCCACTTTATGCCGAGGATCTTTCATAGGCATCTCTGATGAAACTACTCAAGTTGTTGAATGTGACGGCGATACGTCGTCCATGTTTCACAACAGTACAAGGTGGTCAGCACAACAGCTCTGTAGGTTTTCATCTTGGTGCTGATCCTAATGCCTTTGTTGTTCCACAGCCTGTTGATGAGTCTGCCAAAGGCGGAGCTGGCCTTGGCGATGCGCAGCGTTACTTCTGTATCAAGGGCTCCGTTGCTGCATAGGGTGCTGCCCAGGTAGCAAAACTTGTCGACTGACTTGATTTCTGTGTCATTGATCTTGATTGCAGGTGGGGGGGAGGCACTGGCGTTCTGTGAGCTAGCTGGTTGATACATGGACTCGGTCTTGCTGAGGCTGATGGTGAGTCCAAATCGCCTGCAGGAGGTTGAGAACCTGTCCATAATGAACTGCATTTCCTCATGGGTGTGCGCAGCAAGCGCGCAGTCATCAGCGAAGAGGAACTCTCTCAACATTGCCTCAAACATCCTGGACCTAGCGTGGAGTCACCGCAAGTTGAAAAGTTTGCCATCTGTGCGAAACTGAATGTAGATGCCTCGGTCACAGTCTTGGAAGGCGTCAATCAGCATGGCAGAGAAGAGACTGGAGAACAGTGTGGGTGCCAGGACGCAGCCCTGCTTCACTCAATTTACCACAGGGAACGGTTCTGACATGTCAGTATTTTCCTGTACTCTTGCTTGCATGCCATCATGGAATGAGGCAATCAGCTGGATTAGGCTCTTTGGGCAGCCGAACTTTAGGAGGATCTTCCACAGACCACGGCGGTTCACCATGTCGAAGGCCTTAGTCAGGTCTACAAAGACCATGTTGGGCTCCTTGTTCTGCTTACGGCACTTCTCTTGCATCTGGCGTACGGCAAACACCATGTCACATGTTCCCCTGCCTGAGCGGAAACCGCACTGTGCTTCAGGGATGACTGTGTTGGAGACATGGTCAACCAGTCTGTTCAGTATGATGCGGGCGAAGATCTTGTCGGTGATGCAGAAGAGAGAGATTCCACGGTGGTTATCGCAGGATGTTTTGTCTCCCTTCCGTTTGTAAATGTGGATAATTGAAGCATCCTTGAAATCCTGGGGGACCTCCCCTCTCTCCCAGATAGACTGGAACAGGGCGGTCAGATTGTCTGTCAGCACTTCGCCTCCATACTTGTAGATGTCAGCCTGGATTCCATCCGCTCCTGGTGCTTTTCCTGACGTTGTCAGCTTCAGGGCCTTCCGGGTCTCGGCCTTGGTGGGAGGGGCAGCTAGCGAGTCATTGACTGGTAGCTGTGGGAGGGCTGCTATTACCTCGTCAGATACGGATGAGTCCCTGTTGAGGAGGGTGTTGAAGTGACAATCTTGTACTTGAAGTAAAGACGGAATGAACCGTGCACCTTACTTCAGCGGGAGGTCCATGAAAACAAGAGTGGAGGACTAGACAACTAATGGGTTCAGAACGTAACATGAACAACTGTGTGCGTACGGAAAGAATGGCCATCTGTGGAGCTAAATATTTTATGTCTCGCCCTCAGTTCTCCACGGAAGGCCAGGAGCACACTGACATGCAACACAGGACACAGCACACACGTATGTGACGCGTGCTGTTGAGGAAACAAGTTGTCTAACACACACCACGGGCAATCACGGAATGAAGTTCTCAACACACACGCACACACACACACACGCACGCACGCACGCGCGCGCGCGCGCACGTGAAATCGCTGACTTGAACATTCACAGCCGGCCAAAGCATCACTGACGAGAAAGGGACGTGCAGCTGTCCAGTTGAAGCGGTTAAGTTCAGCACGGACACTGACTCGGCCGTTAAAATGCACTTTCCTATTTCGGTATGTGACTTTTCTGCACAGCACGTTGTTAAGGAAGGTCAGTTCCACCAGTCCCGCTCACTGTTTAATGTGAGGTCCTCTGTGCAACGCATTTCAGCACTGCAATACAGGGAATGGTGTGCGGTTTCCACGTGTACCCGGTCAGTGCTGTCGGAACCGATACAGCAAGGACGTACAACGAAACAGGCCGAAAAGAACGGACCCACCACAGGAGACTGCCGTCACTCTTTGGACGTCGCACACACGTGACGGTGTTTCATGCAAGCTGTTTTATTATTTTCAGTCGTGTTCATGTTAGGATCACAACCTATTGTCTCGTCCCCCACTCTGTTTTCATCCTCTCGCGAAGCATGGTGCAGTTCATTCCGTCTTCACTTTAAATAACCTGGCCATCGCGTACACTGACTGCTTTCGATGGAACTGCCTTATACGTCACGTTCGCGCATGTCGGCTCCTGGAGATATGACAGCGACAAGCTTCCCGATTTCTTTACGAATTTTTCTATTTCAAGCCCATTGCTTGATGCATGGAATGCCCCACGAACTCGGACATACCGGCGTTTAGAATCGAGACAAGTTTCATTACGAGTACTGACCCAAACTTGTGTATATATACACTGGAAAGTTTGACTGGAAAATCAAACTGAGCGTCTAGGTTTTAGGATGAAATGATATAGCGAGGTCCCGCGTTCAGCACGCACATGGCGCCCTGAAAAAAGAACCAATGTCAACAAAGACAAAGGTTGTCCTCTGGCAAAACTATGTAGAAAAAAATCCACTCTGATTGCTAAACACTTATTCATGCATGCCCTCAAGGTTTGATGAAGTTCATGCTGGTCAGGCATCTGCCTAGCACATGTTGTGTAGCGTGTATCGATCTGTCCAACAACCGTTACGCCTTCTGAACTTAACTGAAACTTAAACTGAATCTCTACATTGCTTTCACGGTGAGTGTTTCATTGTGAAGGAAAGCAATCCGAACGGCCACAGGAACACACATAGTGTTTCATTATGAAGGAAAGTAATCCGAACGGCCACAGGCACACACATAGTGTTTCATTGTGAAGGAAAGTAATCCGAACGGCCACAGGCACACACATAGTGTTTCATTCTGAAGGAAAGCAATCCGAACGGCCACAGGCACACACACAGTGTTTCATGATGAAGGAAAGTAATCCGAACGGCCACAGGCACACACATAGTGTTTCATTGTGAAGGAAAGTAATCCGAACGGCCACAGGCACACACATAGTGTTTCATTGTGAAGGAAAGTAATCCGAACGGCCACAGGCACACACATAGTGTTTCATGATGAAGAAAAGTATTCCGAACTGTAAAGAAAGTGCCAGATAGACAGAAATAACTACACAAGAATGAGTGTGCTTGCTTGTAAGTGTATGCCTGCTATCTGTTCATTTGTCACTCCAATCAGAACGTGTTCTCCCCAAAACACGAAAACACTTATTAACCACACCCTTTTATTTATTATTAAGAAAGATATCAAACATTTCTAAGTATGGCCTGGACTGGGATATAATTTTTTATGGGGGGAAACAATTTTAACGTCACCGCCTTGAGCGTTCTTCAGCAGTCTTGCCAGCTCCTGGCTCCTCACACAGCACGTCCCGATGGTCCCACCATCACGTTCTTCCCTTGTGCCGATAGTTTGCCCCGATGGTCCCACCATCCAGCTCTATGAAGTCCAGTGCCAGTCCCTGGCACCTCGGCACAAAACCAAAACCCGTGGCCTGTCCCCAGCCACTAGATGCCTGCACATTTTTAGTATGCGTCAGTTCCTTGACTTTCTGGATGCAAACCCCCCTCATTTCCAGTCCCACTACAGACCACGTTTTGAATGTTATTCCTCGAAACCTAAGTGGACAAACAAGACAACATAGACACCATACCTTTACATAAGGACTAAAGAGAAAATCTTCATCCAATACTATTGACATAAATTCCAATTATCACTGAAGCTAATATAAAAAAAAAATATTCGCTTGGAAAACGATGTCCATTCACCACCCTAAGTAATGCAAAATACAATTACTTCGAAATGATCCCCATTCATCCCATCAGGAAATACCAAAATGTAGCTGCTTAGCTACTACACAATTCAATGTTTCAAAAAAAGTACCATTTCTTAGCCATTGAATAGTCCAACAAAACATAAGACAAATTTAAGTAACTACTATCTATTATCAACCTAACTGTATATCATCAAAGCACCAAGTACTGATTACTCATACAAGCTTTACAACAACATCAAATCAACCACAACATATCAATGTATCTCATTCAAGCGCTACTTAAATTATCCATTCAAATGTCCTGCTTTTATATACTATGGTCAATATCCCATCACAAAACGTAGTCAAAGTCATTTCAAACTTGAGTGCAATAATTTTCAACGTACATTTACAGGCAAAAATATGTCCTAACCTGGACAGCTTCATGACACCATCTGGCAACAAATCTACACTTCACAGCAGCACATCACATTCATAACTCATGCTATGATTACAAAAATGCACGTGAAACACGTGAAACCATTTTTCAAAAGAAACAATTCCCAATCCCCCGATATAATAGTTGCCCTGTAAAAAAATGGATCTAGGAAAGTAGTATATCAAAATAACAAATTCCAATCCCCGATATAAATATGTTGCCCTGTAAAAAAATGGATCTAGAAAAATAGGATACCATTTTCTTTACACGAACGGCCACAGGCACACACATAGTGTTTCATTATGAAGGAAAGTAATCCGAACGGCCACAGGCACACACATAGTGTTTCATTATGAAGGAAAGTAATCCGAACGGCCACAGGCACACACACAGTGTTTCATTGTTAAGGAAAGTAATCCGAACGGCCACAGGAACACACATAGTGTTTCATTATGAAGGAAAGTAATCCGAACGGCCACAGGCACACACATAGTGTTTCATTGTGAAGGAAAGCAATCCGAACGGCCACAGGCACACACATAGTGTTTCATTCTGAAGGAAAGCAATCCGAACGGCCACAGGCACACACATAGTGTTTCATTCTGAAGGAAAGCAATCCGAACGGCCACAGGCACACACATAGTGTTTCATGATGAAGAAAAGTATTCCGAACTGTAAAGAAAGTGCCAGATAGACAGAAATAACTACACAAGAATGAGTGTGCTTGCTTGTAAGTGTATGCCTGCTATCTGTTCACTTGTCACTCCAATCAGAACGTGTTCTCCCCAAAACACGAAAACACTTATTAACCACACCCTTTTATTTATTATTAAGAAAGATATCAAACATTTCTAAGTATGGCCTGGACTGGGATATAATTTTTTATGGGGGGAAACCATTTTAACGTCACTGCCTTGAGCGTTCTTCAGCAGTCTTGCCAGCTCCTGGCTCCTCACACAACACGTCCCGATGGTCCCACCATCACGTTCTTCCCCTGTGCCGATAGTTTGCCCCGATGGTCCCACCATCCAGCTCTATGAAGTCCAGTGCCAGTCCCTGGCACCTCGGCACAAAACCAAAACCCGTGGCCTGTCCCCAGCCACTAGATGCCTGCACATTTTTAGTATGCGTCAGTTCCTTGACTTTCTGGATGCAAACCCCCCTCATTTCCAGTCCCACTACAGACCACGTAATCCGAACGGCCACAGGAACACACATAGTGTTTCATTATGAAGGAAAGTAATCCGAACGGCCACAGGCACACACATAGTGTTTCATTATGAAGGAAAGCAATCCGAACGGCCACAGGCACACACATAGTGTTTCATTATGAAGGAAAGCAATCCGAACGGCCACAGGCACACACATAGTGTTTCATTATGAAGGAAAGTAATCCGAACGGCCACAGGAACACACATAGTGTTTCATTGTGAAGGAAAGCAATCCGAACGGCCACAGGCACACACATAGTGTTTCATTGTGAAGGAAAGTAATCCGAACGGCCACAGGCACACACATAGTGTTTCATTGTGAAGGAAAGTAATCCGAACGGCCACAGGCACACACACAGTGTTTCAAAAACAGGGGGTGCAACAGTACCACGGAGGCAACAGCACGAGCATGTCTTCATTCGAAAATGAAAATAGTGGTCTTTTATGCCCTGCTTCCAAGGTGACCCCAGTTTCGACACCCCCTCCCCCCTCCACTTCCATGTTTTGGGTGATTCCTGTTAAAAGTTTTCGGTGTCGGCAGATTCGTGGGGGACTGTCGTCACAGGGACGTTGTGGCGGTCTTCACTCCGGGGGTTGGGGGTGTGGGGGGACACTCATACTGTCTGACTCCACGATTGAGCCACCTTCTCCAACATTTGTCAAAATACTTACGTAGTCACCGTTCCGATTCTTATGTTTCTTCGTGGTAGGAATTTATGGACTGCTGGCATGTTTGTTTGATTGATTTAGGACGGAATTTTAATCAGTAGTAGTAGTAGTAGTATCAGCAGCAGCAGCAGCATTAGCAGCATTTGTAATATTGATATCGTTATCATAGGTTAACTCACTCCATACGAACGGCGAAAGAGACGACGTTAACAGCGTTTCACCCCAATTACCACCATCAAAATATTGCAAGCAGAACGCTCTTATACTGGAGAGGTGAATGTTCACAAAGAATACCACAATTCTGACGACGGAAGCTAAAGGTTGGGTTATTCTGACACCCACTGGACATCCGAGGGGTCTGTGTAGAGGAGAAGAGAGGACTGGCCGTACTGAGTGAGTTAATAATTTGTATTCCTAATATCATTGTCATTACTATTATTGGGATGGTGATGATAATTATAATATTCTTCTTCTTATTATTATTATTGTTGTTGTTGTTGTGAGAATGATGATGTTGGTGATGGAGACGATCATGGTGGTGGTGGTTATAATCAGAGAGAGGAGTAAAAAAAAAAAAAACAAATAAAAAGTAGTCAGGACTGGAACTCATCAACATCCTCTTCCTGGTCGGGCGCATTGTCACTGGGCCAGCGCTCCACCGCCCAGCTGGATCAGATGATCCATTGGAATCCCAACCCTAGTTCCAGGTTCTGTTCCCTACCGTTTCTTCCTTCTTTTCTCACAGTCTCTCTCTCTCTGTCTCTGTTTCTCTCTGTCTCTGTCTCTCTCTGTCTGTCTGTCTGTCTCTCCCTTATGCTTGACTTGTATATTGTGAATGGATCGTGCAGCAGTGACACAGAAGGCGAATTTAGTTTTGTGTCACCACACGGCAGCAGCGTTATTGATTATTTTCTTATATCTGAAGATTTACGAGCAGGGTGTGATCTACACATTGATGATTGTTTATATTCATGCCACCTACCAGTAGTACTAAAGGGGAAAAATAGTCAGTGCAAAGAGAAGAGACGGGAACCAGTTGAAAAGGGGGATTGCTCTGATGAAATCAGGATTATTTGGAATGATGAGAAGTTGCAGATATGTAAAGAGGAGCTAGACAGCAATGATTTCAAAGCCCACGGTATGTTAGATTTTGATGTTGGTAGCGGGGTTGAATTGTTCACAAAAGCTCTATATGGAGCAGCTGCTTGTATGGTTAGAAAGGTCAGAAAAAAAAAACTAAGAAAGAATTCAATGACTGGTTTGATATGGAATGCAGGCAGTAAGAGAAACGGGTCAGAAGACTCCTTAGGAGATTCCAAAGATGTAAGACAGAAAGCGTTAAGAATCAGTGGAAAGAAGACTGTGTGAAGGAGAGGAAGGATTATGTTCAGCTAAAAACGACAAAGAAACGAGCGTACGAAGAAGAAAGATTAGAAAAATTAAGAAACTGCGTTCATGACCCTAAGCTGTTCTGGTCAATAAGATCAGTTAACCGGAAAGCAGTAGTTTATAATGACAGTGGCATAACCACTTTTCCAACGTCTTTAATCATATTACAGCTGATGATAGTTCTGACCAGGAAGAAGTAATGACGGAAGAAGCGGTAAATGTGAAGGAAGAACCTCTATTCAATGACCTAATTTCAGAACAAGAAATTATAACGAGTATAAAAAAAAACACCCGAAATCGGGTAAAAGTGCCAGCCCAGATTATATCATTGGCGAAATGCTAAAAAATGCAAACAGTAATGTTATGATGAAATTCCTTGTTACCCTATTTAACAAATTATTTGAAAGTGGAACATTTCCGTTGGACTGCGCAAAATCCGTTATTGTGCCTATACATAAAAAGGGCGACACAAACAACCCGGACAAGTACAGAGGAGTAGCCCTGACAAGTACAATTAGTAAAGTGTATACACACATCTTAAAGCGAAGATTTAAAAAAATAATGGATAGAATTAGAAGAAGAAAAAACATAGAGGAACAGGCAGGCTTTAGAACAGGTAATAGTACTGTCGACCCTATATTCACTTTATACGCACGAAAAATGGAGCTATGGTGATAGGGAAATAAAAGTAACCACTCCATATAAATATTTAGGAATGTTGTTCACAACAATTTGAGTTTGACGTCTGTGTGGGATGAAGCAACTAGAAAAGGAAAAAAAGGTGTAATCCAAATTATAAAATCACTCAGGAGACTGCGTTCGACTGACGCACAGCTTTTCTGGAAACTTTTCGACACACAGATTGAACCAGCTTTGAACTATGGAGCATGAATATGGGGACTCATGTCAAATAACCAAATGGAAAAAGTACATACATTTGCAATGAATCGCTTTCTTGGTGTCCCATTACGCTCATCAAACACTATAATGTGTGAGGAAACTGGCAGGTGCCCATTGTGTATTAGATCAATTCCAAAATGCATGAAATATTGGCTCAAACTAACACGACTGCCAACATCACGATTGTGTAGACAAGCACACGAGATGCTACTGCTGCAAGAGGAGAAGGGCAAACAGAACTGGGTATTCCACATCAAGAAAACACTAACGGAACATGGATTCGGTCTTGTTTGGATGTACCAAGGAGTAGGGCACGAGATCGGCTTTGTATCGGAATTTAAAGATAGACTTGTAGCATGTTACAAACAAAACTATTGGCACGGAGAAATAGAGAGCAATGATACGTATAAATGGAAAAACTAAACCTAAATAGTGATAACGATAATAGGCATATATAGATAAATGAATATAACCTCATTGAAAACAAATGTGCACGCTGACATTAGTGTACAAACTCAACGCAGGCGCACACCAGCACAACTCACACACACACACACACACACACACACACACACACACACACACACACACACACACACACCACACACACTGACACACACACCACACACACCACACACACACACACACACACACACACACACACACACACCACACACACCACACACACCACACACACCACACACACCACACACACCACACACACTGACACACACACACTGACACACACACACACACACAACACACACTGAGACACACACACACACACACACACACACACACACACACACACACACACCACACACACCACACACACTGACACACACACACACACACACACTGACACACACACACACACACACACACACACCACACACACCACACACACTGACACACACACACACACACACTGACACACACACACACACACACTGACACACACACACACACACACACACACACACACACACACACACTGACACACACACACACACACACACACACAAATATATCTATCTATATATATATATATATATATATATATATATATATATGATAATCATGATGATGACGATGCAATGACATAATTTCATAATCACGTATACTATATCCTTCCTAAGACATATAATCTTACATCCCACTCATAAAAAATCTTTACACTATGATGCATAGTGAGGATCTGCTGACATAGCTATACATATACTGATTCAGCATGGTTACTGAGAATCTTCCGTATGACGCCCCCCACCCCCCACCCCCCGCCCTCCCCTCCTCAGTGTTCCCAATTGTGTCTCAGTTCGAGATGAGGATAATTTCAGATACTGTCTGGCACTTGCTTGGCGATTCCGGTATCCACTGTCGCCTGTAGCTTTCTCGATCTTGACCTTCGCTCAACACAGGCTTCTGGTGATCGTTAAGAATCACAGGGCTCCGGTTTAGAGGATATACTGGCTTTGAAGTTCATGACCATTATGCCTGTTGACTTGAGTCAGTCAGTTAGATATAATATGTGTGTGTGTGTGTGTGTGTGTGTGTGTGTGTGTGTGTGTGTGTGTGTGTGTGTGTGTGTGTGTGTGTGTGTGTGTGTGTGTGTTAATGATCATCCGGAACAGAAAAAAAGAGAGAAGACGTATTCACCCGAGAGAAAAATCAAAAAGATCTTTTCAGCTTGAGAGAAAAAAAAAGAAAAAAAAGAAAAGTTGTGGGGTGAGGAGGCTCTACAAACACCGTATCTGTACCTGATTATATCTTGCTGACCAACACTTGGGGGGAATGGGGGCGGAGGGGTGGGGGGGGGGGCGGTGGGGGGGTTGGGGGTGGGGGTTGGGGGTGGGGGTGGGAGTTCAAAAACGTGACAAAGGGGCGCAGCTCTATTTCTCTCTTGCAAAGAACAGAAATTTGAGCTTCAGTTGGTCCCTCCCTCGTGTCACACACTCCAGAAATCTGGGCAAGCCCAAAAGTCAGGAGACGTGGACTTTTAGGGTCGACACCGCTCAACACTCCCAAGAAGGACGCAGAAATCCGTGTACGATTTTACAACTTTTATTCACACAATCACACACATATGGGTACAGGACCTACTTCCTAAGCTATCCCCAAGCCCAGACCCTCGCCCCCACCTAACTCTAAACCACCCCTCCTTAACCCACCTTTAACCCCCACCGGGACAAAATCAAGAAACGAAAGAAAAACGAACCAAACACATACACACTCGCACATTCACTGCACAAGCGGCAACGTTCATTTAAACTCATCTGTCACTCGTTGACGGACTGAAAAATCCCTGCTCCAGGCTGAGAGTCGAACGCTAACTACAATCTCTCCCTCGACGTCCAGCTCACCCACAGAGCACCCCACCAGATAAGTCCGGGAGGTCGCGGCAAGCAGGGCAGGCTGCGGTCGAAGGTCGACGCCGAGGGACGATCTGGATCCCCAGGGTGCGACCCAAGGGTTTCGTGTCAGCGCTCGGCTCCTCAGGTGGAAGACCCCGAGGGGCGACCTCGGAGCTGGGACAGCAGAGCAGTCGATTTGCCGCTACTTGCGTCGGGGAACGCAGAACAACGCCCCGGAACCACCAGTCAACCTTGGGACAGCAGGGCCGTCAGACGTCGTCGCCTGAGTCGAGGAACGCGGAACCACATTGCCATGAGACCTCAATAAACAAACAAGCAAGCTGGGGACGGGGATAACCCCCTGTCAGTACCAGTCCATAACCGCATAACCCTATGGGGGGG
>NC_134909.1:1874659-1882159 GCF_041734735.1 Babylonia areolata
TCTGTATGCGGGGCTTTTATGTGACACTGTCAACAGCGGTCATGATGGATTCTTCACACACACACACACACACACACACACACACACACACACACACACACACACACACACTAAATGAATCAACCGTGCCGGACTCACCGTAATTAATGAGGAAAACCAAAACGCATTTCACTACAAGATGATCTTCTGCGTTCACTCGTATGCACACGAGTG
Source organism: Babylonia areolata (assembly GCF_041734735.1). NCBI lineage: Eukaryota > Metazoa > Mollusca > Gastropoda > Neogastropoda > Buccinidae > Babylonia > Babylonia areolata. The sequence continues at coordinate 1,874,873 of NC_134909.1, forward strand.
GGCTTTTACGTGTATGACCGTTTTTACCCCGCCATGTAGGCAGCCATACTCCGTTTTCGGGGGTGGGCATGCTGGGTATGTTCTTGTTTCCATAACCCACCGAACGCTGACATGGATTACAGGATCTTTAACGTGCGTATTTGATCTTCTGCTTGCATATACACACGAAGGGGGTTCAGGCACTAGCAGGTCTGCACATATGTTGACCTGGGAGATCGTAAAAATCTCCACCCTTTACCCACCAGGCGCCGTTACCGTGATTCGAACCCGGGACCCTCAGATTGACAGTCCAACGCTTTAACCACTCGGCTATTGCGCCCGTCGTTCAAGATGATCAAAATCGGGGATTCCCACAGGGAAAATACTGCAGTCAGGAAAAACAAAAAAACAAAAACAAAACAACCTAAAAAGAAAACACGACACATTGTCACGTCGTTGATTTATTTTCGTGCAGACACTGTGACCGCGTCCGTCAAGCGTTGGACTGTTGACCACGTGTTCAGCAGTGGTCAGAGTTCCATTCCAGGCTGTTCCGGCATGGCGCTGTCCTTGGGAAAGGCTCTTCATTCTGACTTCCCTTCCACCCACGACAGGTGTGAACGGGTATCTACCTGGCTCAGGATGAGGAAGGCGGGTTTTTTAATTTTTTAAAATTTTTTTATCGTTCATGGAATGCAACTCCCACGTTCACTCGTATGTACACGAGTGTGGTTTTATATGTATGACTGCTTTTACCCCGCCATGTAGGCAGCCACACTCCGTTTTCTGGGGTGTGCATGCTGGGTATGGCTTTCCATAACCCGCCGAACGCTGACATGGATAACAGGATCTTTAACGTGCGTATTTGATCTTCTGTTTGCGTATACACACGAAGGGGGTTCAGGCACTAGCAGGTCTGCACATATGTTGACCTGGGAGATCGTAAAAATCTCCACCCTTTACCCACCAGGCGCCGTTACCGAGATTCGAACCCGGGACCCTCAGATTGAAAGTCCAAGGCTTTAGTTGCAGTTTCAGTTTCAGTAGCTCAAGGAGGCGTCACTGCGTTCGGATAAATCCATATACATACACCACATCTGCCAAGCAGCGTAACCCAACGCGCTTAGTCAGGCCTTGAGAAAAAAAAAGAAGAAATAAATAATAGATAAATATATATATATATATATATATATATATATATATATATATATATATATATATATATAAAAGAACTACTACTACTAATAATAATATGTATAAGGCGCAAAAACTTGATGAAGTCAACTATAAGTGTACAAAAAAGTAATAATAATAGTAATAATAATAAAAATAAAAAAAAAATAAAAAAAAAATAATAAAAAAGACAACAATGATGATAAATAAGCAAACAAATGTAAAACATGCAGAAAAAAATTCACACATACACACACATATACATAACAGATATGCACCAAACATGCAATTTCACAGATATGAAAGCACAGTCAAATACACATAAAAGTGCATGAGTCCCATTACACACACACACACACACACACACACACACTAACCACTCGGCTGTTGCGCCCGTCGGGGAAGGTTAGATCGGCGTAAGGAGAGAACTGGGCCCCGCCTTACAGTGCCGACAGGACGTGGTCATAGCTGAAATCACTGAATTCACTACCCCACTTCCGGTACAAGGTTATGGGAACTTCAACATTTGTAACATTTATTTAGGTAGGTAGTTAGTTATGTATCTCATATCTATGTGGAGAGAGGGCAACCCGTTCCGGTACAAAGGCTATGACTCTTCAACATTTGTAACATTTATTTAGGTAGGTAGTTAGTTATGTATCTCATATCTATGTGGAGAGAGGGCAACCCGTTCCGGTACAAAGGCTATGACTCTTCAACATTTGTAACATTTATTTAGGTAGGTAGTTAGTTATGTATCTCATATCTATGTGGAGAGAGGGCAACCCGTTCCGGTACAAAGGCTATGACTCTTCAACATTTGTAACATTTCTTTAGGTAGGTAGTTAGTTATGTATCTCATGTCTATATAGAGAGTAGGCAACCTGTTCCGGTACAAAGGCTATGACTCTTCAACATTTGTAACACTTATTTAGGTAGGTAGGTAGTTATGTATCTCATATCTATGTGGAGAGAGGGCAACCTGTTCTGGTACAAAGGCTATGACTCTTCAACATTTGTAACATTTCTTTAGGTAGGTAGTTAGTTATGTATCTCATATCTATGTGGAGAGAGGGCAACCTGTTCCGGTACAAAGGCTATGACTCTTCAACATTTGTAACATTTCTTTAGGTAGGTAGTTAGTTATGTATCTCATATCTATGTGGAGAGAGGGCAACCCGTTCCGGTACAAAGGCTATGACTCTTCAACATTTGTAACATTTCTTTAGGTAGGTAGTTAGTTATGTATCTCATATCTATATAGAGAGAGGGCAACCTGTTCCGGTACAAAGGCTATGACTCTTCAACATTTGTAACATTTATTTAGGTAGGTAGTTAGTTATGTATCTCATATCTATGTGGAGAGAGGGCAACCCGTTCCGGTACAAAGGCTATGACTCTTGAACATTTGTAACATTTATTTAGGTAGGTAGTTATGTATCTCATATCTATGTGGAGAGAGGGCAACCCGTTCCGGTACAAAGGCTATGACTCTTCAACATTTGTAACATTTATTTAGGTAGGTAGTTAGTTATGTATCTCATATCTATGTGGAGAGAGGGCAACCCGTTCCGGTACAAAGGCTATGACTCTTCAACATTTGTAACATTTATTTAGGTAGGTAGTTAGTTATGTATCTCATATCTATGTGGAGAGAGGGCAACCCGTTCCGGTACAAAGGCTATGACTCTTCAACATTTGTAACATTTATTTAGGTAGGTAGTTAGTTATGTATCTCATATCTATGTGGAGAGAGGGCAACCCGTTCCGGTACAAAGGCTATGACTCTTCAACATTTGTAACATTTATTTAGGTAGGTAGTTGCTTATGTATCTCATATCTATGTGGAGAGAGGGCAACCCGTTCCGGTACAAAGGCTATGACTCTTCAACATTTGTAACATTTCTTTAGGTAGGTAGTTAGTTATGTATCTCATATCTATGTGGAGAGAGGGCAACCCGTTCCGGTACAAAGGCTATGACTCTTCAACATTTGTAACATTTATTTAGGTAGGTAGTTAGTTATGTATCTCATATCTATGTGGAGAGAGGGCAACTCGTTCTAAAGCAGCCTGACTGGACAAGGGACGGCAGAAACAGAATCTGTGTTTCAGTTGTTAAGACACTGGTGGGATGGAAGGGGGCGGGGTAGGGGGTTGTGCTTGTGATTCATTCACCTCTAAGAGAAAGAGAGAGAGAGAGAGAGGGGGGGGGGCAAGGGGGGGGGGGGGGAGGGTACGGTGTTGGGGACAAGTCAAGGCCATGATCATGAATATGCCAAGAGCTTTGAAAGATAGAGACGACTTGGTTACAATGACAGAGAGAGACAGACACACAGACAGAGAGAGATTCATGTTTTATTCATATGAAGGCCATTGCCGTTCATGAAGGGATACAACTCACAAACAAGCACAGTCACTGAAGAAATTCATGAAGTTGCAACAGATCTGAAATGTAATGCCTTGTACAAGTGTACTGACACATTTCTCATAACTTTTTTTTTTCAGATGCGAGAAGTAGACTTAACTCTCTCCATACGAACGGCGAAAGAGACGACGTTAACAGCGTTTCACCCCAGTTACCATCATCAAAATATTGCAAGCGGAAGGCTCTTATACTGAAGACGTGAATGTTGACAAAGAATACCACAATTCTGACGACGGAAGCTAAAGGTTGGGTCATTCAGACACCCACTGGACATCCGAGGGGTCTGTGTAGAGGAGAAGAGAGGACTGGCCATACTGAGTGAGTTTTAAACGAAGTTGATTAGAATATCTATAAAAAGTAGGTGGAATATATCGTCCTTTCAAACTAGTTAAAGCAGGACAACATAAAACAAAATGCAGCTCATCTTCATTTCCATTTTCGCACAGCGGACACATTAAATCAAGTGCAGAATGTTTCCTGTAACGATAGTAATGCTGAGAAATTTCTGAAATACCAAAACGAAATCTTGTGTGTGTGTGTGTGTGTGTGTGTGTGTGTGTGTGTGTGTGTGTGTGTGCGTGTGCGCGCGCGCGCGCGCGCCTAGAGTTGACTTAATCAAGATTTTGCGCCTTTTAAATATTAGTAGTAGTAGTAGTAGTAGTACTAGTACTAGTAGTAGTAGTAGTAGTAGTAGTATTTTTATGTATTTATCTTTAAAAAACAACAACATTATTATTATTTTTTAAAATTATTTTTTAAATTTTTTATTTTATTTATTTGTTTTATTTTTGTTATTTTTACTTTATTTATTTATTTTTTTTTAAAATTTATTTTCATTTTTTATTTTATATATTTATTCACTTATTGTTTTATTTGTTTATTTTCTTTCTTTCTTTATTTTCTTTATTTTATTTTATTTCTTATTTTATTTTATTTATTATTATTTATTCCCCCGGGTTTTTTTGGGTTTTTTTTTTCTCAAGGCCTGACTAAGCGCGTTGGGTTACGCTGCTGGTCAGGCATCTGCTTGGCAGATGTGGTGTAGCGTATATGGTTTTGTCCGAACGCAGTGACGCCTCCTTGAGCTACTGAAACTGAAACTGAAACTATTTATTATTATTTTTTCTCAAGGTTTGACTAAGCGCGTTGGGTTACGCTGCTGGTCAGGCATCTGCTTGGCAGATGTGGTGTAGCGTATATGGATTTGACCGAACGCAGTGACGCCTCCTTCAGCTACTGATACTGATACTGTCATAATAAATTTCAAGTGTCTAAGTTCATACCCAGGTAAGTCTAAACATCCTGAACAGTACAAAATGTCCTACACATGCAAAACCTATCACTATTATTCACATGAAAATGCCACTCTTGCCATCTGCACGCAATCAGTCTATCTTTAAGGTCACACAAAAATAATTTGACATCTGCACGCAATCAGTCTATCTTTAAGGTCACACAAAAATAATTTGACATCTGCACGCAATCAGTCTATCTTTAAGGTCACACAAAAATAATTTGACGTCTGCACGCAATCAGTCTATCTTTAAGGTCACACAAAAATAATTTGACATCTGCACGCAATCAGTCTATCTTTAAGGTCACACAAAAATAATTTGACATCTGCACGCAATCAGTCTATCTTTAAGGTCACACAAAAATAATTTGACATCTTGCACACCTTGATTTTCCCAAACAAAACCAAAGCCAGACTTGCAACGAATTTTTGAAACCCAATTTCTTTTACCTTTTGCATCCAAGTCAGTTTTTGTATTTGTATTTGTATTTCTTTTTATCACAACGGATTTCTCTGTGTGAAATTCAGGCTGCTCTCCCCAGGGAGAGCGCGTCGCTACACTACAGCGCCACCCATTTTAATTTTTTTTTCCCCCGCGTGCAGTTTTATTTGTTTTTCCTACTGCAGTGGATTTTTCTACAGAATTTTGCCAGGAACAACCCTTTTGTTGCCGTGGGTTCTTTTACGTGCGCTTATTGCACGCTGCACACGGGACCTCGGTTTATCGTCTCATCCAAATGACTAGCGTCCAGACCACCACTCAAGGTGTAGTGGAGGGGGAGAAAATATCGGTGGCTGAGCCGTGATTCGAACCAGCGCGCTCAGATTCTCTCGCTTCCTAGGCGGACGCGTTACCTCTAGGCCATCACTCCGGCCACAGTTAACACAGTATAAGCTTTCCTTGGTTACCTGCAGTCATTCATCCTTGTTAACTCACTCAGTACGGCCAGTCCTCTCCTCTCCTCTACACAGACCCCTCGGATGTCCAGTGGGTGTCTGAATGACCCAACCTTTAGCTTCCATCGTCAGAATTGTGGTATTCTTTGTCAACATTCACCTCTTCAGTATAAGAGCCTTCCACTTGCAATATTTTGATGATGGTAATTGGGGTGAAACGCTGTTAACGTCGTCTCTATTTTGATGATGGTAATTGGGGTGAAACGCTGTTAACGTCGTCTCTATTTTGATGATGGTAATTGGGGTGAAACGTTGTTAACGTCGTCTCTTTCGCCGTACGTATGGAGAGAGTTATTTTAACCCAGTAACGAATACAACTCCAGAGAGAGAGAGACAGAGAGAGGGAGAGAGAGAGAGAGAGAGAGAGAGAGAGAGACAGAGAGAGGGAGAGAGAGAGAGAGAGAGAGACAGAGAGAGGGAGAGAGAGAGAGAGAGAGAGAGAGAGAGACAGAGAGAGGGAGAGAGAATCAGCGAGACAGAGACAGAGACAGACAGACAGATACACACGGAGACAGAGACAGACAGACAAAGTTCAGTTCAGTTACTCAGGGAAGCGTCGCTGCGTTCGGACAAATCCATATGCGCTACACCACTGTAGCAGCCTGAAGTGAGTGGAGTGATGGCCTAGAGGTAACGCGTCCGCCTAGGAAGCGAGAGAATCTGAGCGCGCTGGTTCGAATCACGGCTCAGCCGCCGATATTTTCTCCCCCTCCACTAGACCTTGAGTGGTGGTCTGGGCGCTAGTCATTCGGATGAGACGATAAACCGAGGTCCCGTGTGCAGCATGCATTTAGCGCACGTAAAAGAACCCACGGCAACAAAAGGGTTGTTCCTGGCAAAATTCTGTAGAAAAATCCACTTCGATAGGAAAAACAAATAAAAATACACGCAGGAAAAAATACAAAAAAAGGGTGGCGCTGTAGTATAGCGACGCGCTCTCCCTGGGGAGAGCAGCCCGAATTTCACACAGAGAAATCTGACGTGATAAAAAGAAACACAAATACACATCTGTTAAGCAGATTCCTGACCAGCAGCCTAACCCAACGCGCTTCGTCAGGCCTTGAGAGATAGACAGAAGACAACGGAGAAACAGACAGACAGATAGACAGACAGACAGACAGACAGACAGACAGACAGACAGACACAGGGAGACAGAGACATAAAGACAGAAACGAGAGAGAGAGAAAGAGAGAGAAAGAGAGGGAGGGAGGTAGAGAGAGAGGGAGGGAAGTAGAGAGAGAGAGGGAGGGAGAGAGGGGAGAGAGAGAGAGAAAGAGAGGGAGGGAGAGAGGGAGAGAAAGAGAGGGAGGGAGAGGGAGGGAGGTAGAGAGAGAGGGAGGGAGAGAGGGGAGAGAGGGAGAGAAAGAGAGGGAGGGAGAGGGGGAGAGAGGGAGAGAAAGAGAGGGAGGGAGAGGGAGGGAGGTAGAGAGAGAGAGGGAGCGAGAGAGGGGAGAGAGA
>NC_134909.1:1887159-1899659 GCF_041734735.1 Babylonia areolata
AGAGAGAGGAAGAGAGAGAGAAAGAAGGAGAGAGAGAGGGGAGGTGTGGGTGTGGTGGAGAGAGAGAGGAAGAGAGAGAGAAAGAAGGAGAGAGAGAGGGGAGGTGTGGGTGTGGTGGAGAGAGAGAGGAAGAGAGAGAGAAAGAAGGAGAGAGAGAGGGGAGGTGTGGGTGTGGTGGAGAGAGAGAGGAAGAGAGAGAGAAAGAAGGAGAGAGAGAGGGGAGGTGTGGGTGTGGTGGAGAGAGAGAGGAAGAGAGAGAGAAAGAAGGGGAGAGAGAGGGGTGGTGTGGGTGTGGTGGAGAGAGAGAGGAAGAGAGAGAGAAAGAAGGAGAGAGGAGAGGTGTGGGTGTGGTGGAGAGAGAGAGGAAGAGAGAGAGAAAGAAGGGGAGAGAGAGAGAGGGTAGGGGGAGGAGACAAAAAAGAAAAAAAAAGAAAAGAGAAAGGTGTTTTTTGAGAATCCACACGGCTTTTTTAATGCGTGTGGCGGCTCCGCAATAATGTGTGTGCGTTGAAGTGTTATGAACCGCCATTAATTGTGCAGCAGACAGTGGTAAATGAGCTAATGTATTCACACTATATCCTGCACAACGCTATCATCTCACAAAGCCTTTATTGTACACTACCCCGCTCTAACTCATAACGACCCCTCGTAACTCTCTTTCACTCTCACGTCCCTGAAGCATTCCACGTCGCAAATGGGTTAATTAATGTTCTGTATTGTCCATGTGTTCTGTGTGGCTTGTTCAGGATTAAAGAGGCTATGCCAGTCTTGAATAAAAGCTAATTTGTGTTTGCACATTTCTTCTGTCTTTGCTGCTGTGTGCACATGTCAAATGATTGGTATAAGGACGGGCCCGGCGCTTCCTTTTTTGAGGAAGTGTCTGGGTTTGTTCCAATGTACCTGTGTGCTAGCTGAATCGGTAGCGTAAGCAGCACTGACTTGAAGTTGTGTACCTTGTGAATGGAGAGAGTTACCACTCTTTACTATTTGTTAATGTATCCAGACTTTTTTTTTTTCAACCAGCGTTCACTCAGCCTGCGTTGGTGATCACCCCACCATATACCATCGCAGCTTCTTGTGACTGATATGGAAATAATGATAATGATGATGATGAAATGATAACACTGAAAAAAACCATATTCTATAAGCTGCTGATCTTGCGTCACACATCCCGAAAGGCTATACACACTTCACTCACACAGTTCATGTACCAACATCATGTACTTCACTCACACAGTTCATGTACCAACACCATGCACATTCACTCACACAGTTCATGTACCAACACCATGCACATTCACTCACACAGTTCATGTACCAACATCATGCACATTCACTCACATAGTTCATGTACCAACACCATGCACATTCACTCACATAGTTCATGTACCAACATCATGCACATTCACTCACACAGTTCATGTACCAACATCATGTACTTCACTCACATAGTTCATGTACCAACATCATGTACATTCACTCACACAGTTCATGTACCAACATCATGCACATTCACTCACACAGTTCATGTACCAACATCATGCACATTCACTCACACAGTTCATGTACCAACATCATGTACATTCACTCACACAGTTCATGTACCAACATCATGCACATTCACTCACACAGTTCATGTACCAACACCATGCACATTCACTCACACAGTTCATGCACCAACATCATGCACATTCACTCACACAGTTCATGTACCAACATCATGTACTTCACTCACACAGTTCATGTACCAACATCATGTACATTCACTCACACAGTTCATGTACCAACATCATGTACTTCACTCACACAGTTCATGTACCAACATCATGCACTACACTCACATAGTTCATGCACCAACACCATGCACATTCACTCACACAGTTCATGTACAAACACCATGTACTTCACTCACACAGTTCATGTACCAACATCATGTACTTCAATCACACAGTTCATGTACCAACACCAAGCACATTCACTCACATAGTTCATGTACCAACACCATGCACATTCACTCACACAGTTCATGTACCAACACTATGCACTGCACTCACACAGTTCATGAACCAACACCATGCACATTCACTCACATAGTTCATGTACCAACATCAATCACACAGTTCATGTACCAACTTCACTCACACAGTTCATGTACCAACATCAATCACACAGTTCATGCACCAGCGCCATACGCTTCACTCACACAGTTCATGTACCAACACCACTCACACAGTTCATGTACCAACAGCATACACTTCACTCACACAGTTCATGCACCAACACCATGCACTTCACTCACACAGTTCATGTACCAACTTCACTCACACAGTTCATGTACCAACACCATGCACTTCACTCACACAGTTCATGTACCAACTTCACTCACACAGTTCATGTACCAACACCATGCACATTCACTCACATAGTTCATGTACCAACACCATACACTTCACTCACACAGTTCATGTACCAACACCACTCACACAGTTCATGCACCAACACCATGCACATTCACTCACACAGTTCATGTACCAACACCATGCACATTCACTCACACAGTTCATGTACCAACACCATGCACATTCACTCACACAGTTCATGTACCAACACCGTGCACAATCACTGAAAGCCATCCGCATTCAGAAACCGTGTGACGCACCAGAGTGAAAAGTTCGTCACAACAGATCTGTGTGGAGCCAAACTGCAGGGACGTGAAGCAGTTCTTCCTGACTGGTGACCTGTGTGAACTTGGGGGACAAACTGCCTGCTGGAAAAATGTACGTGCTGGGGAAGCCAGCCTCTCTATGCCTGCCTGCTACTCTGCATGTCTGCCTTCTTGCCTGTATGTCTGCCTGTATGCCTGCCTGTATGTCTGCCTGTTTATCTGTCTGCCCGAGTGTCTGCCTGTCTACCTGCCTGCCTGTAAGTCTGCCTGTATGCCTGCCTGCCTGCTTCTCTGCCTGCCTGCCTGCCTGTATATCTGCCTGTATGCCTGCCTGCCTGTGTGTCTGCCTGTTTATCTGTCTGCCTGTCTGCCTGCCTGTATGTCTGCCTGCCTGTGTGACTGCCTGTTTATCTGTCTGCCTGAGTGTCTGCCTGTCTACCTGCCTGCCTGCCTGTATGTCTGCCTGCATACTTGTCTGTCTGCCTGTGTGTCTGTCTGTCTGCCTGTGTATCTGTCTGTCTGCCTGTATATCTGTCTATCTGTCTGCCTGCCTGTATATGTCTGTCTGTCTGCCTCTTTGTCAGCCTGTCTACCTGTATATCTGCCTGTCTGTCTGCTTGCCTGCCTGCCTGCCTGTATGCCTGCCTGTTTGTCTGCCTGTATGCCTGCCTGTACGACTGCCTGTGTGTCTGTCTGCCTGCCTGCCTGCCTGCCTGTATGTCTTACTGTATTTCTGCCTGTATGCCCGTATGTCTAACTATATATCTGCCTGCCTGTCTGTCTGCCTGTATGTCTGTCTGTATGTCTCCCTGCCAGTATGTCTGCCTGTATATCTGTCTGCCAGTATGTCTGCCTGTATGTCTGTCTGCCAGTATGCCTACCTGTATGTCTGCCTGCCTGCCTGTATGTATGTCTGCCTGCCTGCCTGTATGTCTGTCTGTTAACTGTATCTGGAGTGTGCTGGTATTTCATGACAATGACGTGGACGTTTATTCGTTGGCGTGTGTCAGCGTTGTCAAGTTGGTTTACTGTTGACATGTAATGCTGTTAAAACCTGACTGTTATATAATGGATAACTTACATGTTATGTTGCTAGCATTTTGTGTCACATGCGATTTTTTCAGTTGCAGAATATGTTGTATTCGTATTCAAGCTTTACAACCAATGGGCTTTTTTTTTTAATTTTTAAAAACGGATTCTCTCTCTCTCTCCCTCTCTCTCTCTCTCCCTCTGTCTGTCTGTCTCTCTGTCTGTCTCTCTGTCACACACACACACACACACACTCTCTCTCTCTCTCTCTCTGTCTCTCTCTCTTCCTCTGTCTGTCTGTCTCTCTCTGTCACACACACACACACTCTCTCTCTCTTTCTCTCCTTTTCGATTCTAATTTGTTGTAATCGTTTTCACCCTCATTCATCCGTACCTGCATCTGCATGTAACTTCAAGCTATACAGCTGATGACACGAAACATTTCACTGAGTGTTCAGAGTTCTGTCTACACCTTTCTATTTTTCTGTCTTCCGGTCTGTCTCTCTCCCTGCCTTCAATCACCGATATGTGTGACGGGACATTAAACAAAAATTCCTTCCTTCTCCCTGCCTCCCCCCCCCCCCACCCCCACCCCTACCCCCCTCCATTCCAGTGACAAAAATGCTGCAGATGGAAGAGGAAGAACAAATGCGAAGTGACAGTGAGTCAGACTACTACATTGACGACCTGACAAACTGACAAGAGCCCAGGTGTAGATCTCACTTCCGGCCTTACCTATCTGTCTGCTCCCAGCCCCGTCACTGCGCGAGCTAATGTGCGCGTGGGCGTGCGTGCCCTCGTTGCACATGCGCGGTGACGTCATCTCCCTGGCGCTTATAGTTTACGACTTCCTATCTGGCACAGCGAACGTCTGACAGCTCTCAACAACATGAGACAGGGGTGACGGTTACTGTGTGTGTGTGTGTGTGTGTGTGTGTGTGTGTGTGCGCGCAAGCGCATTTCCGTGCTATTTCGTGCAAGCATGCATGTGCGATGGTGTGTGTGTGTGTGTGTGTGTGTGTGCATTTCCGTCCGTGCTAAATCACGCAAGCATGCGTGTGCGATGGTGTGTGTGTGTGTGTGTGTGTGTGTGTGTGTGTGTGTGTGTTGAGTCTGCTGGTTTGTGTGTGCGTTTTTCACGGCGTGGGTGTACGATACTGTGTCAAAGAGTGTACCTGAGTTCATGTCCGTGTGTGTGTGTGTGTGTGTGTGTGTGTGTGTGTGTGTGTGTGTGTGGACGTACGTTTATACATCAGAGACAGAGTACGTGTGCCCTGAGAGTAGCGTGTTAGTGCGTACGCACGTGTGCGCGCTCGCACAATGTGTGTGTCCATGTCGGTCTGTAGAGTGCAGCGAGAGAGAGACAGACAGACAGAGAGACAGAGACACAGAGTATGAGAAAGGGAGGGAGAGTGACCGGGTTGAGAGAGAGTTAGAGACAGAGAGAGATAGAGACAGAGAGACAGAGATAGAGACAGGGAGAGATAGAGAGAGATAGAGACAGAGACAGATAAAGAGAGACAGAGACAGATAGAGACAGAGAGACAGAGAGAGATAGAGACAGAGAGATAGAGAGAGATAGAGACAGAGAGACAGAGAGAGATAGAGACAGAGAGATAGAGACAGAGAGAGATAGAGACAGAGAGAGATATATATATAGAGAGAGAGAGAGACAGAGAGACAGAGAGAGATAGAGACAGAGAGAGATAGAGACAGAGAGACAGAGAGAGATAGAGACAGAGAGAGATAGAGACAGAGAGACAGACAGAGAGACAGAGAGAGAGATAGAGACAGAGAGATAGAGACAGAGAGAGATAGAGACAGAGAGATTGAGAGAGATAGAGACAGAGAGAGATAGAGACAGAGAGACAGAGAGACAGAGAGAGATAGACAGAGAGACAGAGAGAGATAGAGACAGAGAGAGATAGAGAGGTAGAGACAGAGAGAGATAGAGACAGAGAGAGATAGAGACAGAGAGATAGAGACAGAGAGATAGAGACAGAGAGACAGAGAGATAGAGACAGAGAGAGATAGAGACAGAGAGATAGAGACAGAGAGATAGAGACAGAGAGAGATAGAGACAGAGAGACAGAGGTAGAGACAGAGAGAGATAGAGACAGACAGAGATAGAGACAGAGAGACAGAGAGAGGTAGAGACAGAGAGACAGAGAGACAGAGAGACAGAGAGATAGAGACTGAGAGACAGAGAGACAGAGAGACAGAAAGAGAGATAGAGACAGAGACAGAGAGAGATAGAGACAGAGAGAGACAGAGAGACAGAGAGAGATAGAGACAGAGAGAGAGAGAGAGATAGAGACAGAGAGACAGAGAGAGATAGAGACAGAGAGAGATAGAGACAGAGAGACAGAGAGAGGTAGAGACAGAGAGAGATAGAGACAGAGAGACAGAGAGAGATAGAGACAGAGAGACAGAGAGAGATAGAGACAGAGAGAGATAGAGACAGAGAGAGACAGAGAGACAGAGAGAGATAGAGACAGAGAGAGATAGAGACAGAGAGACAGAGAGAGATAGAGACAGAGAGAGATAGAGACAGAGAGACAGAGAGAGGTAGAGACAGAGAGAGATAGAGACAGAGAGACAGAGAGAGATAGAGACAGAGAGACAGAGAGAGAGAGAGACAGAGAGAGAGACAGAGAGAAAGATAGAGATAGAGGGAGATAGAGACAGAAAGCGATAGAGACAGAGAGACAGAGAGAGATAGAGACAGGGAGAGACAGAGAGAGATAGAGACAGAGAGAGATAGAGATAGAGAGAGGTAGAGACAGAGAGACAGAGAGAGATAGAGACAGAGAGAGATAGAGACAGAGAGACAGACAGAGAGACAGAGACAGAGGAAGTTCGGGGGCGCAGCCAAAGGGGATGGAAGTGAAGGGGGGGTGGGGGTGATGGTGGGGGAGAGGAGGTGGGGGAGGGGGGTGGCAGAGACGGGGTGGGGGTGATGGTGGGGGAGAGGAGGTGGGGGTGATGGTGGGGGAGAGGGGGTGGGGGTGATGGTGGGGGAGAGGAGGTGGGGGAGGGGGGTGGCAGAGACGGGGTGGGGGTGATGGTGGGGGAGAGGAGGTGGGGGAGGGGGGGTGGCAGGGAAAGGGTGTGGGGTTGATGGTGGGGGAGAGGAGGTGGGGGAGGGGGGTGGCAGAGACGGGGTGGGGGTGATGGTGGGGGAGAGGAGGTGGGGGAGGGGGGTGGCAGGGAAAGGGGGGTGGGGTTGATGGTGGGGGAGGGGGGGTGGCAGGGAGAGGGGGTGGGGGAGGGGGGTGGCAGAGACGGGGTGGGGGTGATGGTGGGGGAGAGGGGGTGAGTTGAGGGGGAGGAGGGGGGGGGACGAAGGAAGAACAGTGGAGGGCCATTTCTTCTTTCTTTCTTCGCTACCTTTTGTTTCCTCCCCCCCCCCCCAACCCCCCACCCCCGTCCCCTGCCCCATCGGCTCTTCCGTTTCAGTGGCACCCCCCCCCCTCCCCCATCCTGCTCATCCCTACCCCCCCCAACTCCCATCCCTCCCTCGCACTCCCCCGCCCCCCTCCCCTGCAGCCACGTTCGTGTCCGTTCTTCCCCAGTCCCAGTGTCAGCAGTCCACAGGGCGCCTCAAGGCCACACACCACAGGAGACCCCGCACTGCCGCTAGGTCACTGGGCTGGTGTGTGGGTGGTGCCCGCTGTTTAAGCCCCCCCCCCCCTCTCACAGTGATCACTCAGTCGCGGAGCCAGACTTAGTGTGCGTCCCCACCCCCACCCTAGCCCCCCATCCCCATACCCCCTCCCTCTCCCCCAGCGTGGGGGCCTGGAGACGGCCACCACGTCCCTTCAACGACAGTGCCCCCGTGAGTCTCTTGACACTGAAGACTGACAGGCCTCAGCACCTGCATGGAAGTGGATGATGGGGAGGGGGTGAGAGGGGACAGGGGGGAGGTGGTGGGGAAGGGGGGGAGGGGAGGCGACACTTTTGACACCCACGTCACGTCTCCATCGCAGTCATTATTCTTTTTTTTTTTCTTTCTTTTTTTTTCAAATTACGAAAATAACTGTCATCTTGTTTTCTGAAACAGGACCAGAAGGTGTGGTCCCCAGCTTGGAACGTATCCAGTGTGTGGGGTCCATCCGCCGGGGGCAGATCTGGGCTGGTATCCGCGCAGTTAACTGCCGCCTGTGACAACTGATGCTCCCACAGTCGATCTGGAACCGGTGTATACACTCACCCCCTGCCCCCCCCCCTTTCAAACTGACCCCCGGGAGAAAGAGAGGAGAAGAGGGGTGGTGCTGGGCTGGGGCAGTTGGGGTGGGGTGGGGGTGAGGCGGAGAGGAGATAACGTCACCAACGTCACCCTAGGGAGGAAAACATCACGTCATCCTATAGGAGGAAGGTCATGCTGGAGGAGGAAGCATCATCATGGAAAGGATGACATCATCCTAGAATTTGAAACGTCATTCTAAAAAGGAAATAATTTTTTTTTCATAGTATCATCGTAAAGGAGAAAACATCATCATCGTAAAAGATGACATCATTCTGGAGGAGAAAGCCTCATCCTAAAAAGAATGGCGTCATCATAAAGGAGGAAACGTCATCCTAGAAAGAATGACTCATCCTAAAAGAGAAAACATCATCTTATACAAAATATCATCCAAAGAAAAAAGCATCGTGCTGGAAAGGATGAGATCATCGGAAGGGAAAACACCGTCACAGAGAGGATGACATCATCTAAAGGGGAAACACCGTCACAGAGAGGATGACGTCATCTAAAGGGGAAACAGCGTCACAGAGAGGATGACATCATCTAAAGGGGAAACACCGTCACAGAAAGGATGACATCATCTAAAGGGGAAACAGCGTCACAGAGAGGATGACATCATCTAAAGGGGAAACACCATCACAGAGAGGATGACATCATCTAAAGGGGAAACAGCGTCACAGAGAGGATGACATCATCTAAAGGGGAAACAGCGTCACAGAGAGGATGACGTCATCTAAAGGGGAAACACCATCACAGAAAGGATGACATCATCTAAAGGGGAAACACACCATCACAGAAAGGATGACATCATCTAAAGGGAAAACACACCATCACAGAAAGGATGACATCATCTAAAGGGTAAACACACCATCACAGAGAGGATGACATCATCTAAAGGGTAAACACACCATCACAGAGAGGATGACATCATCTAAAGGGGAAACACCATCACAGAGAGGATGACGTCATCTAAAGGGGAAACACCATCACAGAGAGGATGACATCATCTAAAGGGGAAACACCATCACAGAAAGGATGACATCATCTAATGGGGAAACAGCGTCACAGAAAGGATGACATCATCTAAAGGAGAAACACCATCACAGAAAGGATGACATCATCTAAAGGGGATACACCATCACAGAAAGGATGACATCATCTAAAGGGGATACACCATCACACAGAGAGGATGACATCATCTAAAGGGAAAACACCATCACAGAAAGGATGACATCATCTAAAGGGAAAACACACCATCACAGAAAGGATGACATCATCTAAAGGGAAAACACACCATCACAGAAAGGATGACATCATCTAAAGGGAAAACACACCATCACAGAAAGGATGACATCATCTAAAGGGTAAAAACACCATCACAGAGAGGATGACATCATCTAAAGGGGAAACAGCGTCACAGAGAGGATGACATCATCTAAAGGGGAAACACCGTCACAGAGAGGATGACGTCATCTAAAGGGGAAACACCATCACAGAAAGGATGACGTCATCTAAAGGGGAAACACCGTCACAGAGAGGATGACATTATCTGAAGGGGAAACCTGACTTCATCACTAAAGGGGGGGGGGGGACGAGGGAGGAGGGGGCATCCCTTCCCTCTCACTGCCACCCCCCACCCCTCCACCCTGAGTAGTTCCCACCCAAGGAAGTTGACGTCAGAGGTTCTCCTCTGCTACTGGTAACCATGGAGACCAGCACTACCTGCCGCATGCAGGCAGCAAACCCAGCGGGAAATCCCGATCCTGGAGGGATGGGCTCCACCAGACGACCTGCCCAGCGGGAAATCCCGATCCGGGAGGGATGGGCTCCACCAGACGTCCTGCCCAGCGGGAAATCCCGATCCTGGAGGGATGGGCTCCACCAGACGACCTGCCCAGCGGGAAATCCCGATCCGGGAGGGATGGGCTCCACCAGACGTCCTGCCAAACACAGGCGGCCTGAACTAACCATTTGCAGAGGCAGAGGCCAGGCTTTGGCACACGACCCACAGACCTGCAGAATCTCAGCGCACTGGTTCGAATCCCGTTGCAGTCGTCAGTATTTTCTCCCCCCCTCCACTAGACCTTGAGTGGAGGTCTGGGCGCTAGTGATTCGAATGAGACGATAAACCGAGGTCCCGTGTGCAGCATGCACTTAGCGCACGTAAAAGAACCCACGGCAAGAAAAGGGTTGTCCCTGTAGAAAAATAAACTTCGATAGGAAAACAAAAAATTCTTTAAAAAAAAACAAAACAACTGCAGGCAGGAAAAAATACAAATGAATGGGTGGCGCTCTCAGTGTAGCGACGCGCTCTCCCTGGGGAGAGCAGCCCGAATTTCACACAGAGAAATCAGTTGTGACAAAAAAGAGTAATACAAAACAATGACACAACCCAGCGAACAGCTCTGAGCGGCGCCCCAGTGACTCGGTACAGACAGAGAAGGGTATTCCACCAAGAACCCAAAACACATTTTTGGAAACATTGTTTCACATGCCATGCGCCGCCTTAAGGGAGTAGGAGACATTAAATAAAGTGACTGTCGCGAACTAGACGGAACGGACTTCATCAGATCACTGGACTTCATCAGATCACTTCCAGGGAATTGAGAAACCTGGGGAAAGAAGAGAGGGGTGGGGTTACGGTTTGACACTACACCGGTTGAATCTGTTACACGGTTGGCAGACAGAAATCTGTTGTTGTCAGGGAGAGTCCTTCTGCAACAGCAGCAAAAAAAACAAAACAGGTCGATGCCTGCTGATGCTGTTGACTATTTGCACGTGCGACATGTGAAATGAACTCTTTGTTGCTCCGCTGACCTTGATGTCGCTCAAAACACTTGCATTCTGTTTTTACGTAACAGTGTGAGGTGGTGATGGTTGTTTTTGACTCACTTGTGTAAACAAAGTGAGTCTATGTTTTAACCCGGTGTTCGGTTGTCTGTGTGTGTGTGTGTGTGTGTCTGTGTGTGTGTGTGTCCGTAGTAAACTTTAACATTGACATTTTCTCTGCAAATACTTTGTCAGTTGACACCAAATTAGGAATACAAATAGGAAAAATTCAGTTCTTTCCAGTCATCTTGTTTAAAACAATATTGCACCTCTGGGATGGGCACAAAAAAAATATAAAATGAAGCCTAATTATATGCAAACTGCATTTACTGTTATATTTATATTTTCTGTATTCTCTAAACTTGGCACTTTGATCTGATATTCTGACCCAACAACAAGAGCAGTCATTATCATCATTTTTTGTTCAAACAGGAACTTCTTTTGCTAAGCATGGAAGTTTTATTTATTTTACAAACGTTTTGGTGCAGATAGTAAAAAGGGGAAATTACTGTGTAATTAATGCTAGGGGACTTAATTTGCTTTAAACTGATCTTTCTCATCTTTAACATTACATTTTGAAATTATATTCAGGACATAAAAAGCTTGGATTTTTTAAAAAGTGTATCACAAGTGAGTCTTGAAGGCCTTGCCTCTCTTGTTTTTTTTTTTAGTGTATCACAAGTGAATCTTGAAGGCTTTGCCTCTCTTGTTTTTTTTAAAGTGTATCACAAGTGAGTCTTGAAGGCCTTGCCTCTCTTGTTGTTGTTTTTTTAAAGTGTATCACAAGTGAGTCTTGAAGGCCTTGCCTCTCTTGTTTTTTTTGTTTTTTTAAGTGTATCACAAGTGAGTCTTGAAGGCCTTGCCTCTCTTGTTTTTAAAAAAAAGTGTATCACAAGTGAGTCTTGAAGGCCTTGCCTCTCTTGTTTTTTTAAGTGTATCACAAGTGAGTCTTGAAGGCCTTGCCTCTCTTGTTTTTTTTAAGTGTATCACAAGTGAGTCTTGAAGGCCTTGCCTATCTTGTTTTCTTTTGGCTTGCAACTGTCTGTGTTTCTTCTTCTGCCCTCTGTTATTTTATTGGATTTTTTTGTGATTATTTCGACTTCTTTTTCTTTTTGCCCTGGGGGCTAGATGTGAAGAAACATGTACATGCTTATTCAACTTCCCTCATTAAAATAAAGTTCCCTCATTCGTTCGTTCGTTCGTTCTTCCTCTCCTTCTTCCTCCTCCTCCTCTTCCTTCTTCTTCTTCCTCCTCCTTCTTCTTCCTCCTCCTCCTTCCTCCTCCTCCTCCTCCTTCTTCTTCCTCCTCCTCCTTCCTCCTCCTCCTTCTTCTTCCTCCTCCTCCACCCCCTCCTCCTTCTTCTTCCTCCCCCCCCCCCCTCATCCTTCTTCCTCCTCCCCCACATCCTTCTTCCTCCTCCCCCACATCCTTCTTCCTCCTCCTCCTCCTTCTTCTTCCTCCTCCTTCTTCTTCCTCCTCCTCCTTCTTCTTCCTCCTCCTCCCCCACATCCTTCCTCAATGTATCATTGTATTGCACTGTATGTGTTGCATTATGTATCATTGTATTGCACTGTATGTGTTGCATTATGTATCATTGTATTGCACTGTATGTGTTGCATTATGTATCATTGTATTGCACTGTATATATTGTAATTTTTTTCCTGGCTGGAAAACCGCACTGAATGGGTTGGGGATTCTATATACAGGGTTGGTGTTTTTAATAGCTAGAAC
>NC_134909.1:1904720-1972220 GCF_041734735.1 Babylonia areolata
TGATATCACCTGCACTGCGTTGTGCCCTCAGAACACAGTAATGCTTCAACTGAATTAAAAATACTCCAAAATGTATCTTAGGGGATCGTTCTTCCTGCTCACGATTCAGTTCGTGGAAATTCGAAGCCAAATGCAAGTTTTGCTGATGCTGTTTCAAGTACGGTACGTTTTGCCTCCACGTGTAGCGCACACAACACATCCTCCTAACTCAGCGATAAAGCCACGCAGCTGTGTACTGCACTCCGAACCGAAAGTGTGTGAGAACACAAGACAACGTGTACGTGACAAAAAGCACGATGCCCATACAGGCTAAAACAAGTGCCAGACATTGGCTGAATGGTTTCCATCCCACGCTTAGAAACGTACATCACATCCGCCCGAGTTTTTTCACGTGTGTCTGAATCCCGAGCTTGGTGTGTGCGTGTGGCAAGCAAACCAAGGTAAGGATACAATGTTCTTTTTATTGTTTATTATAAGTTATTATAAGTTATAATAAACAATAAAAAGAACATTGTATCCTTACCTTGGTTTGCTTGCCACACGCACTAGGTAGCGGCAGCCCCCATGGCCGATGCCGGGAAACCTATGAACGCCCAAAAAATTGACTAATTTTGAAGTGCATTTTCTCAAATTTCATTTCATTTTGTGAAAAACTATCCGACTGAAATAATTATCTATCGTCTATATTTTAAATTTTTACTGTGTTTGCTTTATGCAATGCGTAATGAGTTCGCGGATAGAAGAAAAAGAAGTGTACTGTAACGCGAAACAGCGATCCTTGTTCAATGGCGGCCGGCGTCTTTCTGAGCGCGGCAAAGTTAGTTTCAACCACACAGTGGAAAAAATCGCATCCGTTGCTCTCCATTCACTGGTTACTGTTTAAAAAGCTGGGAGCCGTGAAAGGCGAAAGTTCAAGAACTTCCGTGCGTTTTTTTCCAAGCCTTGGGCGAAATAGGGTAGTTAGATCTGAGCGCAAAGTCAGGGGAAATTTTCGGCTATCATTCAACGCCTCGCGCAGTTCGAAAATGAAATCTGACCCTACGGGATACTGTATGAGCGGTAAAGAGCATTTTCTGCTGATTTTAATGGTATCCGAAACTAAGATTTTTGATCCATGAGCAATTTGCTCAAGCGATTCAAAAGCAGGTACCCCACTTCGTCAGTTGCGTCGGCCCAATCAACATTCGACCAGAGAGTGCAGGAGGGAGAGGGCACACTCCCTTCTTTCCCCTATGTGCAAAACTGAAGCCTCGCTCGCTCGCGGCGCGCCGCGTCCCTCAGCACCCTCTCCCTTCCCCCAGACAGTAGATAGCAGCCAGGCGCAAAGGAGAAGCAACACAGAAAAAGCATGTGCGTATGTTGACTGTCTGCGGCATGTCCCCCAAAATAAATACGTGGGTTATCGACATAATTTTGCAGATTCTCCATAGGTTTTAAAAGAGATACAGCAAAGAGAGAGAGAGAGAGAGAGACACTGACAAGGCGACAGAAATAATGACATATATGTTCATTTATGTTTTACCTTTTCACTCTCCTCATCCACACCCCACACAATGTGATATACACAGTTCTAAATAATATTATCGCAGAGATAACAAGTCTGACATAATTATATCAAAATACTTGTACATATAAAAGCTACAGCAATTTAAAAACATACAAATATATACAGTAAATTAAATTACCTGCTTTTTCCTGTGATTCATGGCTGGTTCTGGCTTTTTTGGAACTTGCAGGGTGATCTTGTCGACAGGGCATTTTTCTTTTTGTTGTGACTTTAGGTGGTGGATTTGGAATGTTGAATAATGTGGGGACAGCATTCCACACAAGACTCAATTTTTCCGCACTGGGATTCATAAACTGATTTGGCTCAAAATGTTCAGAGCAAAGTTTGCAGTTAGTGTACAGGTACTCGCTGGTTTTTCCCTGTAGATCAGCTCGCCTGGTGTTCTGAACCCACTTTTTGCATCTGTACAAAAAAAGCAATATAGCATTTCAATATTTATTTTCATTCAGTTTTCAATTTATAGAAACTGGTATCATTTCATCCTCAGTTGTTCTCTTCATCCTTCTCAGTACTATTACTACTACCACGACAACAACAACTACTACTGATGATGATGAAGATGATGATGATGATGACAAAGCTGGTGCTGCTACTACTGCTGCTGTTGCTGCTGCTCCTGCAACTGCTTCTACTATTACTGCCATTCCTGCTAAACTGAGTGATTACTGATTACTAGAAAGATTTGACTGGCGTCTACTGCAAGTAGTGATTACTATTACTATGACTGCTAGCTGAGCAGTCTACCATAACCACTACACTACAACCATAGCAACACATTCAGTGTTGCATAATTATATCAATGCATCACTATGGTTCTAATCACTAAAACAGTGCCTCATTTTGGGTTCAGTTTTGATGCCGCTCTAATGTTGTCTGTCCCAGACCCAAAGTCACAATCACAAAACGTCACGGATACCTTTCACAGCTCTACTTTAGGTTTTGCTGAAAACTACTTTCACTTTGCACACTCGGCTAAACAAAGCTCTGACTAACGAATGTAATAACGACATAAATGTCCATATCAACACGATACTTCATTAAACAAAATCAGGAAACGCTTACCTGTCTTCATCTTTGGGAAATCGGAACAATGTCCATCCTTTTTTGCGCGAGTTTTTGCAGTTTACAGCAGAACACCAAGCCATTTCCTCTGCTGCCGTAACTGTCTGGCCGCTTGAGGGCGCATACTATTTCCGGGCGAGAGCTGCTCGCGCGGCGGCTTCACGCGAAGCGCTGAGTGATTCATCTCGCTAAGTTTAGTGCCTCTGATTCGACACAGCAGAACGGCACTTCATCAAACACAAAAATGGCATTGTTTCTCCAGAAAATCTTAAGTTTCATCGGTAAGTTTTATATTATTTTTGAAAACGAATGTCTTTAGCACTTTCATGCACAATATTGATCTGAAATTCTTTGAATCGGGATTTTTATCGATGTCAGTAACTGAGCAGCTTGGATCTATTTCATCAGTGTGTTCGTAACGTGACACCGTGTTTCAATCGGAACACGATTTATTTTTTTCTGAGTAAAACACACAAAAACTATTGATACAGAATGAAAAATGGACATGTTAAAACGGAGACCATGAATTCCCATTAGTAATATTTATATTTGATTGATTTTTGCTTTAGTAAGCAAAATATTACCCGGTCTAAAACCGGAAGTGCTCTGGACAGCATTAGCGTCGTCTGCTACAAATTCGGTGAGTGTTAAATAAGTGAGTAAAAAATTGTAATGTGGTTTCTTTTTCATTCAACATCACACAGAAGTCTGATATTTGCATTTTGCTTCGATAGCTGTGAAACTTTATATTAATATATACAGACAGATAGATACTATGCTCTCACATTCCAGAAAGAACAAGAACACCAATTCATACTAACCCCTCCCTCCCCCACGCCCCTCCTCCCACTCTCTCCTCTGCAAACTTCACTTTCATAATTAGCTGAGAGTTGTATAGTCATTCCCCTCCCTTGTCTCTGAGAATCTCCCACCAGTGGTAAGGAGAGGGGAGGGGGGTTGTCAATGGTTGTGGCTAACTTGGCACTGAGCCAAATCACTGACCACTTGCTCTGGCTGAGAATCCCTGACTGCTGACAGTGATATAACCCACCACCTCCTCCCTCTAGTCATCCCCATTCTCCATTTCTTTCCTGTCAGTGGAGTAGGTGTGTGTGTGAGAGAGCGAGAGCAAGTTTGCATTTGCACTTGCACATGTATGCTTGTGAGTATGTGTATGTCTGAGTATGAAAAATGTGTAATGTGAAGAGATATATGATTAATTTGAACAGTGCAGTCAACATCCTGTTTCTTCAAAAATTTAACACCAATTTTTAACAAACTAAAATTAGTAAAAAGAAAATCAGTACAATAACACCCATAGCCTAAGTTGTACATCAGGTTCTGTCAAGTCAAACTATATAACACTTTCAGGAATCCAGCCATTAAGAGAGTATAATTGTGTGTGGGGGGGGGGGAGGGTGTGTGTGTGTGTGTTTTGCAGGTTCTGCAGTCAGAAGGTCATGAGACTCTGGTCAAATTTCTGCGAGACAGAGGTGGATACTTCTGCTTTCCAGATACAGATGACATTGCCTGGGTGGCCAATGACAGCCTGAGTCTTCTGCAGCCACCGACCATCAACCAACGCGGGCACAATATTTTCACTGTTTAGAACTAGAATCCAAGGATTAAATCTCAATATGAATTGATGAACTAGTCGGGTTTTTTCACTTATGACTTCCAGCAATGAAAGAATTAGATAAATTAGTGCGCTACAACTTGTATATATATATATGTAACTGTGAAATCCAAAATGTTATTGCCACTGGAATCCAAGACATTTTAAAGTCCAGCCAACTTGAATAAACTGTTTAAAATCCAGCAGACATAGTTATTGCTGACAGCAAAATTTTAAGTCCTACAGACTAAAATTATCAGTGTTTTAAAACAACTGTCACTGAAGACTCTTTGAAAGCTAATGAATCTCATGAATCAAGACCATCAAAGTGTCAAAACAGTAGTTTATTCCAGTGTTGCTTGATGGAATCCCAGATCATTTAACATTTGGATTCCACGTAATGCACGCAACATTTCTCATTTACATAAATATAACTATGCCGAAATGTTAATCATTGTCATGGAAAGAAAGCTATTAATATCTGAACTAAAATAAATCAAGAGATGTCTATGTCACAGCATTACCATTGTTTGTGCAAAATTGTTCAACCACAATGTTGCGTGCATTACGGTTTCCACCCACACATAAGCATATATTCAGAATATGAATAACTTTTTCTTTTCAAGTTTACTATAGGATACATCACCTTGAGTGTTGATGGCAACAGCCAACATCCTTTGCATGAGGCCATGTTATTTTATTAAAAAACCCAGTGCTAAATGGAAATCATGTAAAGCACATCACGCCAGTAACCTTGGTCTACATTTTGCCGATTTTGAGTGAAGTCTGTTTAAAATCTCTGTTCATTTTTGAATTTTTTTTATTAAAGGAATGTCTAAACTCATCAAAAAATGTGTTTTGCTTGTTTTTTTTTACCATTTTTAATATCTCACCCTCATGTCCCGGGTCTTATTCCAGTATTGTAGATGTGCACATATATAGGGCAACATGTACTCCAGGTTATGAAAGTTGTCTCGGGAATTCATATCCCGCATAATGTGTTCGCTAATGGTGTTTTGTAGATTGTAAGATGTATAGAATTTGGCATCTTACATTGCATAGTAGATTGAAGTATGTCTTTGTGAAGTAATTGCGGTGCAGGCAGAGAAAAGGTGGATTTATATATATATTTTTGTTGATGATGGTCTCCCATTGGACCGACGGATGAGTTGGCAGGCAGGCTTATCTGTCGGTGTGTGTCCTCACATGGGAGAAGAGGCCAATTCTGGATGCGCAGCACTTCGCACAGGTGTTGCAAGGGAAAACGTCTTCAGAAGTTGAGCCCTGCTTCCTTCGCTCACGCTTCTCCTTAATGACCAGCGTTCTCTTGTTTTCAAACGTCTTTACGCCACTAGAGCACAGCATCCTCCAGCGAGAGCGGTCAAGGGCATCAGTTTCCCAGGAAGTGTTGTCTATGTCACAGGCTTTGAGGTTTGTCTTCAAGGTGTCCTTGAAGTGCTTGCGGGGTCTTCCAAGTTCACGGTGGCCTTCCTTCAGCTGGCCATACAAAAGCATCTTCAGGATCCTGCTGTCTGTCATGTGGACAACGTGTCCTGTCCAGCGTAACTGGCACTGGGTCAACAGGCTTTCTACGCTGGGCAGGCCGCTCCTCTCTAGGACCTGAAGGTTGGAGACCCTGTCTTGCCACTTTATGCCAAGGATCTTTCGTAGGCATCTCTGGTGAAACTGCTCAAGTTGTTGAATGTGACGGCGATACGTCGTCCATGTTTCACAGCAGTACAACAAGGTGGTCAGCACAACAGCTCTGTAGGTTTTGATTTTGGTGCTGAGCCTGATGCCCTTGTTGTTCCACAGCCTGTTGTTGAGTCTGCCAAAGGCGGAGCTGGCCTTGGCGATGCGCAGCGTCACTTCTACATCAAGGGCTCCGTTGCTGCATAGGGTGCTGCCAAGGTAGCAAAACTTGTTGACTGACTTGATCTCTGTGTCATCGATCTTGATTGCAGGTGGGGGGGAGGCACTGGCGTTCTGTGAGCTAGCTGGTTGATACATGGACTCGGTCTTGCTGAGGCTGATGGTGAGTCCAAAGCACCTGCAGGAGGTTGAGAACCTGTCCATAATGAACTGCATGTCCTCATGGGTGTGTGCAGCAAGCGCGCAGTCATCTATGTCAGGTCAGGTCATTAGATCTGCTACTGGTAACCTGAAATCCAGTACAACCTGTTCAGGGTCGGATTGCCGGCGACTAAACCGGCACTCCCACTGCTGCCTTCCGGGACTGGTGAGGCGGGTGGCTAGACACCCTTATGGAATTAAAAACTAGATCCATAAAAGGGCGTCGGCTCAGAAGAGTCACCAACGGCCATCTAGCTCCACCGTGCTGTGTGCATGCCACACGCAGTTGGCCCCCAGGGTGTGTCTACCCATGCATGCGAAGTCTGGATCTGGCAGAATCTGCGGAAGAAACCTATCGGTTCAACGGAGAGGAAGGTGGTTACAGCAACGCACTGTGGAGTGCAGAGAGCAAGATGAGATACCGAAAGGATATCTTTGTCATCCACTGCATCTGTGCTCATCCTCCAGTCGTCTCGACTTAGTCTTGCCACTGGAAATTGGTGGACCCGGACGAGAGAGTGAGGTTGATGTTGCGCAGCTCCTCTTCACTTTAAACAAACTCATCGCGCAAGTCATCAGTCATCCTTATTTACCTTTCATCCTTCATCATTTCATCACCCCCATGTCCTGTGGCAACAGGCGAGCGACGAAACGACAGGTGTGGGTACACTGGCAATCGCAGCCGCAGACCTGCACACAGGCGGCTCAGGCCATAGGGTCCTTCTTCATCGACAGGAGCAGCGATGGAGCTCGGCAGCTGTCTGAGCGTCTGAGCAGCCCTCTTTAGAAATGCACTGCTCACCTCCCTGGCATGAGGAAGGGGCTAGAAAAGTTGCCCTAAAAATTGCCTGCTCCATATCACCCTGGCCAGCATACCGCGGCTGGCAGGGACCCTACATCAGCGGTCGAAACAAAGAGAAAGAAAAGAAAAAGAACAAGGATAGTTCCTCTCACCATTGGTGCTTGGAACATAAGGACTCTCCTGGACAGAGATAACGCGGACAGACCCCAAAGGAGAACGGCACTAGTTGCATCCGAACTCGCCAGAAACAACATTGACATCGCAGCCTTGAGTGAGACTCGGCTTGCAGGCGAAGGCGAGCTCTGTGAACGGGGATCTGGTTACACCTTCTGGAGTGGACGAGGAAGCGGAGAGCGACGTGAGGCTGGCGTTGGTTTTGCAGTAAAAACAGCACTTGTCAGCAAGCTAGCTGGAATCCCAAAGGGAGTCAACGATAGGCTTATGACCATGAAACTCCCACTGGCATCTGGCCAGAAGCACCTCACCATTGTCAGTGCCTACGCCCCAACCATGACCAACCCGGATGAAGTGAAGGCGAAGTTCTATGAGGACCTTCACTCTGTCATTGCTGCTACCCCTAAAGCAGACAAGCTCATCATTCTTGGGGACTTCAATGCTAGAATTGGCTCTGACTACAACTTCTGGGATGGAGTGATTGGAAAGCATGGCGTGGGCCACTGCAACCCAAATGGATTGCTTTTGCTTCAGACCTGTGCAGAGCACGAACTGCTGATAACCAACACAGTTTTCTGCCTCCCTACCCGTAACAGGACGTCATGGATGCACCCTCGCTCAAAGCATTGGCATCCAATCGATTACGTCATCGTCAGGAAAAGGGATAGGCAAGATATACGTGTGACAAAGACCATGTGCGGCGCCGAGTGTTGGACAGACCATCGCCTTGTAGTCTCGAAGCTGAATATTCGAATCCAGCCCAAGAGACGCCCCCAAGGCCAGAAGGCTCCAAAACGGCTCAGCATCGCTAAGCTGAATAACATCACCATCAAACAGACCTTTGTAGAGCTGCTGGAAGATCGTCTGGAATCCGCCTCTCTGGACAACCAGAATGTGGAGTCCGACTGGAGGACCCTGCGCGAGCTGATCTATAGTACAGCTTCAGAGACCCTGGGACCCATGACCAGAAAGCACAAAGACTGGTTTGATGAAAACTGTGATGAAATCAAGCAGCTTCTGGATGAGAAACACCGTCTGCATCAAGCCTACCTGAGCAACCCAAAGTCCACATCAAAAAAGGATGCGTACAATGCCATCCGCAGGACTGTTCAGCAAAAGTTACGTCAGATGCAGGATAAGTGGCTGAGTGACAAAGCTGATGAGATCCAGGGATATGCTGACAGGCACGATATGAAGAGGTTCTATGATGCCTTAAAAGAAGTCTACGGCCCCACATCCTCAGGATCATCCCCCCTCCTCAGTGCAGATGGGAATACCTTGATCACCAAGAAGGAGAAAATTCTCAAACGCTGGGCTGAGCACTTCAACAGTGTCTTAAATCGCCCTTCCTCCATAAATGATGAAGCCATAGACCGTCTCCCACAAGTCCCCATCAACGAAGCACTGGACGATCCGCGAACACTTCTTGAGACCCAGAAAGCAATCCGTCTGCTATCCAGTGGCAAAGCACCTGGCTCAGACTCCATACCAGCAGAGGTCTACAAGGATGGAGGCACTGTGCTGAGAAGCTCCATCAGCGGTACTCACTCATGTAGAAAGAAGAGACAATCCCCAGGATTTCAAAGATGCATCTATCATTCACTTGTACAAGCGAAAGGGGAACCGGCAAGCCTGTGATAACCATCGGGGCATTTCCTTGCTCTCCATCGCAGGCAAGATGCTTGCCAGGATCCTACTAAACCGCCTCACAGCACACCTTAACCAAGGTCTTTTGCCTGAGAGCCAATGTGGATTCCGGAAAGAGCGCGGAACCACCGACATGGTGTTTGCTGCATGGCAGCTGCAAGAGAAATGTCAGGAGCAAAATGCTGCTCTGTTCTCCGCCTATGTCGACCTCACTAAGGCCTTCGACAACGTGAGTGGAGAGGGACTGTGGAAGATCATGGCCAAGTACGGATGCCCTCGGAAATTTATTTCCTTGGTCAGCCAATTCCATGATGGCACGCAGGCTCGAGTCCAGGACAATGGCGAAACATCTGCTCCTTTTCCTGTCACAAATGGTGTCAAGCAAGGCTGCGTCCTGGCTCCAACACTGTTCAGCCTCATGTTCTCTGCAATGCTTACTGATGTCTTCAGAGATGGCGATGTTGGAATCGGCCTAAAGTACCGAACAGATGGCAAGCTATTTAACCTCAGAAGGCTTCAAGCAAAAACGAAGGTCATGACAAACATCATCAGAGACTTTTTGTTTGCTGATGATTGTGCCCTCAACGCTGGATCTGAAGCTGACATGCAACTCAGCGTCGACAAGTTTGCCACTGCCAGCAGGAACTTCGGCCTTACCATCAGCACGAGGAAAACTGAAGTTCTCCATCAGCCAGCCCCAGGGAAACCCCACGTTGAGCCCAACATCACAGTCAACGGTCAGAGACTCAGTGGGGTGGAGCGGTTCACATACCTTGGCAGCACACTGTCACGAAATGCGACCATCGACGATGAAGTGAATGTCACGATTGCAAGAGCAAGCGCAACTTTTGGTAGACTCTATGCAAATGTCTGGAACAGAAGAGGCATTGGTCTTGAGACCAAACTAAAGGTCTACAGAGCAGTAGTTCTCCCCACACTACTGTACGCCTGCAAAACTTGGACAGTGTACCAACGACATGCCAAGGAGCTGAACCACTTCCACACAACATGCCTAAGGAAGCTACTGAACATCAAGTGGCAAGACAGGACCCCAGACACGGAGGTGCTGCAAAAGCCACCCTTCCCAGCATCTTCACCATCCTGATGCAGTCCCAGCTTCACTGGGCTGGACATGTGGCACGCATGCCAGACCATCGGCTGTCCAAAAGGCTCTTCTATGTAGTCTAACATGAAAGGTAGAGCACGATGCTTTGCAAATCAAACAAATATCGGCATCATTTCCAAACCAACATTGCGCAAATTTCTTCAAAACGGAACAGAGTCTCTGTGGGCTTTTCCAAATACAGTAGACTGAGCAACACACTAGACGCCACATTCTTGGCATCAGAGATCTTTTCCCATCCCTCTTGCGGCCAATCAGTGGCAGCCTCTGTGTGTGTGTGTATGTGTGTGTGTGTGTGTATGTGTGGGTCTATGTTTTTGAGTGCGTTTGTGCATGCGTGAGAGTGTAAGTGTACACAAGTGTCAGGAGAGCTCTGTGCATGTGTGTTGTGTGTGTGTGACGGGGAGGTGGGGGTGCAGGGAGGAGGTGAGATAGAGGATGAGGTATGTGAGTGTATGCATGCCTACACTGTGGGAGCATCAGGATATTGGAACGTATATATTATGTATATATGTGTGTAGGGGTGGGAGATATGGACGTGTGTGTGTGTGCTTGTACAAGTAAGTGTTCATCTGTGTGTGTGTGTGTGTGCGTGTTTGTGTGTGTGGGTGTGTGTGCCGTGGAAGCTGCGATACATAGACTAGAAACTCCGAGTGTGTGGAGGAGGGGGTAGAGGAGGTGCAGGGAAATTTGTGGTGTGTGTGTGTGTGTTGGAGCTCATGTACGTTTATATGTATTTGACTGTGCTTTCATATCTATGAAACTGCGTTTTTGGGGCATATCTGTTATGCATGTGTGGGTGTATGTGTGAATGTGTGTCTTCATGTTTTATATTTATTTGCTTATTTATCATCATTGTTGTCTTATTTATTTAATTATTTATTTATTATTATTATTATTTTATCATTATTTTCATTACTACTATCTTTTTTTTCTTTCTTTTTTTTCCATCATAATTATAATTTATTTATTTATGTATGTACGCTTCTATATATATATGTATATATATATAGATTTTTTTTTTCTCAAGGCCTGACTAAGCGCGTTGGGTTACGCTGCTGGTCAGGCATCTGCTTGGCAGATGTGGTGTAGCGTATATGGATTTGTCCGAACGCAGTGACGCCTCCTTGAGATACTGATACTTATACTTATACTCTTATATGGCGAGCTGCAACAAGGGAAGAGATCACACGGAGGTCAGAAGAAGCACTTCAGAGATACTCTGAAAGTCTCTCTGAAAGCGTTTGATATCAACCCTGACTCCTGGGAGGAATCTGCAGTGGACCGTGACAAATGGCGCGCTGCTGTGCACAAAGGTGCCAAGTTGTGCGAGGCCAACAGGACTGCTGCAGCTGTTCAGGAGAGACAGGCCAGAAAGTCACGGGCAAACAAGCTCCCTGACAATGATATGCCTGTCTTTGTCTGCCCCAACTGTCAGCGAACATTTCGTGCGCAGATTGGACTATTCAGCCATCTGCGCACTCACAGATAGATTCATGAGCATCCCCCCCCACCCCCACCCCCACCACCCTCCCCCCATGCCCCAGCTGGATGACAACGATGGTCATCATCGATCTCGATGGACACACACCATCAGCGAAGAGGAACTCTCTCAACATTGCCTCAAACACCCTGGACCTAGCGTGGGGTCACCGCAAGTTGAAAAGTTTGCCATCTGTGCGAAACTGAATGTAGATTCCTCGGTCACAGTTTTGGAAGGCGTCAATCAGCATGGCAGAGAAGAGACTGGAGAACAGTGTGGGTGCCAGGACGCAGCCCTGCTTCACTCCATTTACCACAGGGAACGGATCTGACATGTCAGTATTTTCCTGTACTTTTGCTTGCATGCCATCGTGGAATGACGCAATCACCTGGATTAGGCTCTCTGGGCAGCCGAACTTTAGGAGGATCTTCCACAGACCACGGCGGTTCACCATGTCGAAGGCCTTAGTCAGGTCTACAAAGACCATGTTGACCTCCTTGTTCTGCTTACGGCACTTCTCTTGCATCTGGCGTACGGCAAACACCATGTCACATGTTCCCCTGCCTGAGCGGAAGCCGGACTGTGCTTCAGGGATGACAGTGTTGGAGACATGGTCAACCAGTCTGTTCAGTATGATGCAGGCGAAGATCTTGTCGGCGATGCAGAAGAGAGAGATTCCACGGTGGTTATCGCAGGACTGATGTTTTGTCTCCCTTCCGTTTGTAAATGTGGATAATTGAAGCATCCTTGAAATCCTGGGGGACCTCCCCTCTCTCCCAGATAGACTGGAACAGGGCGGTCAGATTGTCTGTCAGCACCTCGCCTCCATACTTCTAGATGTCGGCCTGGATTCCATCCGCTCCTGGTGCTTTTCCTGACGTTGTCAGCTTCAGGGCCTTCCGGGTCTCGGATCTTTTTTTGCGGGTTAAAAGACGCTAAACTGAAGAAGAAGAATACAACAACTGCAGCAGCAACAACAACAACCACACACACACACACACACACACACACACGGGGGAGTATCGACACGGGGGAGGAATGACGCGGGCCGTCACGTATCGACACGCTCCCCTCCCCCATCCCCACCATGTTCAGTTTATTTTCTGAGACACTTTCCACAAAAGATCGAAACTAGTATTCAGATTTATACGGAATACATACACAGAGCAAACAAACAAACAAAAGGCTTCACAAGATACATCACAACACAGTAGAAACAATAAATGTAATCAGCATTTGGCCAATCTTTTTGACCGAAAGCATTTTATTTGGTTTTGCGATTAAAAGACCAATCGAAAGGGGCTGCCACTCTGCGCGATATGTTTTTTCACTGCTCAAGATGGTGAACGTGTTGAAAGGCGTGCTGGTGGAATGTGATCCTGCGATGAAACAGCTACTTCTGCATTTAGACGAAACGAATGAATTTGGAAAGAAATTTGTCATACACGATTTAGACGAGACCCATTTGTTTATTTCTGCCGAGATTATTGAAACGTTGCAGGAAAGAATTGATGACCTCATGGACAAACTGTCGTTTCCACTCGCAGAGAAGTAAACTGAGTTGTATTCATAATCGTTATTCAGTTCCACCAGTTTGGACACAGTCGACGACAGTGTGAGTTGTTGTTCAGTCAGTCTTCTTCTTCTCCTTCATTTGTGGGCTGCAACTCCCACGTTCACTCGAAAACAACAGTCAGTAAGATTTAATTATCCATCTTCCCGAATCGCCTCTTTTCAAATTTCGATTTGCGCAGTTACACTAATGACCCCGAAAACTGTATAAGTTGAACGTGTTTGACAGGTATATTAGTAGATTTTCGATGGTTTGGATACACTTTTTGTTGTCAGAGGTAAGACTGTTCATTTGATTGAAAGATACAGAAACGGAACATGGTTTAAATTATTTTATTTTTTGAACTTGAACTGGAATCAGACGTTTTAGGCCTGGAAGGCCTGTTTTTAAACATATCTGCACATGTACAATACTGAAAACACCCAGTAAAATAATGGAGTCCACAGTTTCAGCTTTGATTATATTTTCCTTTGCATGTGTTTGTGGAATTTTATATGTCACTTATTGTCAGTGGGTTTGGCAGTGTTTTTGTTCATTGAAATAACGTATTTTTCATCACCAGTGATGTTTGCATGATTTTTAGAACAATTTACTTTGTGGTTGTGGCTAAAATGGTGCCAAAGAGTGTGACATTGCTTGGGTTGTAATTTTTACAACCACCTAATTTTATCAGAGCAAGCAGTATAATAATTAAATAAGGGTATTCTGCTGGTAAATGAAAGAGTTATCCCACTGACAGCAATTTATGGTAAGACAAATTACAGCAGGATAAAATTTGGATGATTTTGACACATCCAAAAATATTGTGTTTGTGTCTCTTGTTAGTTTCCACTGAAACCACCAGCATTGTATTCTGCCTTTATTGCTTCAATGGAATTAAGATTAGTCCAGAATGCATCTCTGGGGATCGATCTTCCTGCACATGATTCACTTTTTGGAAATGTGGGAATACAAGTTTTTCTGAATTTGTTTCAAGCACAGTTCGTTCCTCTTCCACGTGTAATGCACAGAACACACCTTCCCAGCTCAGTGAGGCTTGTTCTGAACTCCGAATCGAGAGTGTATGGGAACAAAGACAATGTGAACATAACAAAAACCACATGGCCTTTGCAGACTAAAACACCAGCTACACATTGGCTGAATCATCTCCATCTGACGCTATGAAATGTATGCGACATCCGCTCAAATTTTCCATATGTTTCTGCCTCTGGTGTTTGGTCTATACATGTGGCAAGCAAATAAAGGAAATAATACAATTTTGCTTTTGTTATTCATTACAACAGCTGTGTTTTACTCCACAAAAATTCAGTTAAATAATATGTTATGGTCAATTCTCTCAAAATACAATCGCTTCCACAGTAACACACTAACAATCCTACATGATATCTGCAGTGCATAAAGATATTAAAAATTTTCTTGTGGTTAGATTGTACGTGCAGCTTCTATGCATCTTTGTTATTTCACAAAATTTGACACATGTTCATTATTTTTTGTGTACAGCGAATCATATTTGTACAAATCTGCAGAAATGAAAAAACTGAATTTTGTTTCTTTTCAATTGCACAGTACGAATTCATGTAATATGGAGCATTTTTAAGGCGACTTTTGTCTCTGCAAGCTTATTTGCATGTGTCATGATAATTTAGAATATTCACATTACTGTCTGTGTTTCTTGAACTTTGAAGAAATGCTGCCAGCGAGGACGAAAAATTCCCGCAATAGTTGTAGTTTTTTATTCCGCAGCAACGCACCTCGGTAGAACACCAAGAGGTTGATGTCGATGTAGGAAATGTGAATGATTATTGTTTTCCGATCACACGGTCCAGTTAAAGGTATATAGCGGTTAAAATTTCCAGAAAGTTCTTCATTGTTGGCTATTTGTGAGCGCGAGTTACTATAGAGACGAGACTTTGTTTCAATGTGGCATGATCTCTATGCTTTTTATTTATTCGTTGACGGGCCACAAGAATTGTATCCATTATTTGAAGATGAATATTTTGTATGCTACTTTATGAGGAAAAAATAATGATTCCAGCTGTGTGGCCAAGATGTAAGTTCGTTGGCTATAGTGAAAGTGATTTAGATCTATTCCAAAGATGGTTACCGCTTTCTCAGTATGCATGTTTCTGATTGCGTTAATCTGAAACTGGCACTGCACAATACACTTTAATTCAGTTGTCTTTTTGCTACTTTTAATGTAATGCATTACTTTTGAGTATCTATTAATAGAAACGTCTGATCAGCCGAAAAGTGACAGAGAGGTTGAGCAAATCTGCATTTAAGTTTCATGGAAGAAAATCCTGACATCCAATCCCCTCTCATGTGCACTGTTTGCAAGGATGCATCCAGTAGATGTCATGCTGTAAAATTCCTTGAGAAGAAGAGACAGCTTGTGTGAATTCTGTGCCAACTTTGTTCTGACACTGGAGACTATTCAGCAGTTTGCAGCAACACACAGGCAGTGTGAACTTGCTTTTATCATAGACAAGTATGACCATTCACGTGCGGTACTTTTCCCAAACATTGCAACATGCTTCACTTCATCATATGACACAAGAGTGAAAGCATTTAGTCAGAGGTGTGTGTGTGTGTTTGTGTGTGTGTATGTCACTATGTGTGTGTGTTAAGCCCAACACTCGGCTTATATCACAGATTGATGTAAGTTTACATTTGGGCTAACAGCAAAGTGAGAGCTGTATTATCAATGGCTTCTCCAGTCAATGGGAAATCATTTACAGCTTAGTCTTTTGTGAAGGACTATGACTCTCAAACTAGGAGGAAAAGTTGCACTGGCATTAGTGCTGCAGCCTTGGGGCCTAGTTGGCCTTTGGGAACCATCCCAACACCGACTGTCCTAAAACCCTCTTGGCCGAGAGAGTGGGGATGTAACTTTGGCAAGACACTCTCCACTATAATCAAATTCTAGCCCAGATAGTCGGAACAGCAGTTGCCTTCTTTGCTGTTCTGATGGTCATAGTCAGACACGACT
The DNA here is from genome assembly GCF_041734735.1 of Babylonia areolata. Lineage (NCBI taxonomy): Eukaryota > Metazoa > Mollusca > Gastropoda > Neogastropoda > Buccinidae > Babylonia > Babylonia areolata. The sequence goes on from NC_134909.1 coordinate 1,920,829, forward strand.
GACTATCGAAAGAAAATTGTGTGTGTGTGATTCTACTGTCAGAAGGTTGTGATACGCTGGTAAAGTTTTTGCCGGACAGGGTTGGGTACTTCTGTTTTACACTAATTTCAGACACTGATGACATAAACCATTGACAAACCTGGATGCCATATTTTCAGTGTGTTAAAATGTATTATTCAAGAAATTCTGGAGTCCAGCCAACTTGAATAAACTGCTTAAAATCCAGCAAACTTATAGGAGGCACTAACAGAAGGAAATAGGCCTGTATTTTTAAGTTCTACTAAATATAATTGTAAAAGTGTTTGAAAACAACTTTTACTTCTTTTTTTTATAGCGAAAACTCATTGAAATCTAATCAGTTTCATGAATCAACAGCATCAAAGTGTCAAAACAGTGATTTGTTCCAAATTTGCTTGATAAAATACAAGATGACTTAATACTTGGAGTCCATGTAACGCACACAACATATCTCAGTTGCATGAACACAACTATACCCAAGTACTAACCATTATCATGGAAAGAAAGCTTTTAATGTCTGAACTGAAACAAATCAAGATATATCCATGTTGTAGTTTTTTCACTGTGAAAAATTGATTAGCCGTAATGTTGCGTGAGTTACAGTCTCCACCCACACAGGAGCTTAATTTCAGAGCATGAATAAGTTTTTCTTCTCAGGTTTAGTATAAGACACATCGCCGTAACACGGCTTAAGTGTCTCTGTTGATGACAACAACCTTTGCATCAGGCCCTGTTATTTTCTTTAAAAAGCAGTGCATTGTGGAAACCATGTAACCCATGACACGCCCATCACCTCAGTCTACATTTTGATGATTTTTTATTAAGTTGGTTTAAATATCCCTGTTCCTTTTTAATTAGATGCATATCTGAACTCTTCAAAAATGTGTTACCCATTGCTTTTACATTACTTTTGATTTTTCATTCTCATGTCCCAAAAGTGTTTCCAGTATTGTACATGTGCACGTATATTATAATGACATTAAATGAAACATGACCCATGCCAAAAGTCAACAAGGGACATGGAAACCAGTTTCCCTACTTGTTCTTCTGTGGGGCTAATAGTAAATTTAAGTATGATTTTTGTGTTATGAATATAATGCAGTCTCCCTACCAGTACTAGTGTGGGGCTACTAATAAATTTAAATATGATTTTTGTGTTATGAATATAATGCAGTCTTCCTACCAGTACTACTGTGGAGCTACTAGTAAATTTAAATGTGATTTTTGTGTTATGAATATAACAGTTTCCCTACTACTACTACTGTGGGACTATTGGTAAATTTCAATATAATTTGTGTTATAACGCTTTAATGCTGTTTCAACAAGTGCTGCTTTTACTCTGTAACAACCCAAGTTTCATTTCAAGGAGTGTGTCGTGTGTGTGTGTGTGTGTGTGTATTTATTTATTTATTTATTTATATTCTTTAAGGGGGTATAGGTGGGCATTGTCTTTGAAAATTATCTTCAAGAATGGTTAGACAAGGCCAACAGGGCTCATTAATTTTTCTGATGACATGACTGCACATGCATTGAATAATATGTCAAAGACCAGTCAGTAAGTAAATAATAAAACCTGACTCATGTGATAGATGTGATCATCATTGTATTGTGTTGTAATGTATTGTAATTTGTATTGTATTGTATCCCAGAAGAGTGCATCTCTGGGACTTGTTCCTGGTGCTGGATTTCATTTGAAAAAACCCTTCGAGCCATTGGGGACTATTCCTTTCGACTTACTCACCCTCAAGACCACTTTCCTTCTGTTGCTGGCCACAGGCCGTCGTAGAAGCGAGATTCATGGTCTTAGTGGAATGCCACAAGATCTGGCATTCCACAGAGATGGTTCCATCACTCTTCGTTTCCTTCCAGAGTTTCTGGCTAAGAACCAAGACCCTGAGGTCCCTTCCCCCTGTCTGAGGGTCAGACCTTTGTCTGATATTCTTGCCCAAGATGATGAGGATAGGCATCTCTGACCTGTTCGGTGTCTCAAATACTATTGGGATGCGTACACAAGTGAGCTTTTATGATATGACCATTTTTACCCCACCATTTTCACAGCCATACTCTGTTTTCTGGGGTGTGCATGCTGGGTATGTTCTTGTTTCCATAACCCACTGAACACTGACATGGATTATGGGATCTTTAACATGCGTATTTGATCTTCAGCGTGCATATACACATGAAGGGGGTTAAGACACTAGCGGGTCTGCACATGTGTTGACCTGGGAGATTGGAAAAAATCCTCCACCCTTTACCCACAAGGTGCCTTTACCGAGATTCGAACTTGGAAGCCTCAGATTGAAAGTCCAACGCGCGTTAAAATTTTAACCTCTCAGTTGATGGTCAAGTGAGCTTAAAAAAAAAAAAAAAAAAAAAAGGTAAGTAGAGGTTATGATATATAATTAGCAACATGTGTATGTTCATTTATTGCATTATTGATTTAATTATGATAAATTTTCATTTTCAGCATTGAACATGGACCTGGTGGATGCTTCGTGTGACTCAGAAACTGTGAAGATTTCTCTCCCTTGGACGTGGCGGCCGGTAAAAAGACGGATGTTGCCAGGATGCGAGTTCTTCAGGGACGGGGACACTGCCATGCAGGTGGCCAGAAAGCTGATTCCTCTGGAGAACCATGATGGTGACGCCCAGAAGTCTGATGGTGATAGTTGTGTGTAAGTTGTGGGGTTGACAACTTTGTCAAACATAGTATCTATGGTGGTGTGGGGTGTTTTTTTGGTGGGTTTTGTTTTGTTTTGTTTTTTTTGGGGGGAGGTTACATACTCAGAAATCTCTCTCTCTGTGTCTGTGTCTCTCTCTCCAAGGTTGTCTGCTTAGTCCCCTGATGTTTTCATTTTTTATAAACAAATTAGCAGTGGAATTGTCACAGAAAGGTAAACATGCCATTCAAATGATCCCAGGAGCAATAGAAATTTTTCTATTATTATTTGCAGATGATGTTATTCTTCTATCAGATACAGTCACTGGATTACAAAATCAACTAAATGTGTTAAAACAGGAAGCTGATCGATTGTGCCTGTCAGTTAATCTAGATAAAACAAATGTAATGGTATTCCGAATGGGAGGGCATCTTTCTGCTCATGAAAAATGGTTTTATGGAAATGTAGATGTAAAGGTAACAAACTCTTACAAATACTTAGGACTTTATTTTACAACGAAACTAAGTTTGAAGCATGCTTGGGAGGAATCATATAGAAAAGGGAAGAAGGGTGTCATAGAAATAATCAGATCGCTTAGAAAGTTAAATTGCATTGATCTTTGTATATTCTGGAAATTATTTGATACGCAGATTGAGCCTAAGCTGACTTACGGGGCAGAAGTTTGGGGTCTTAGCAACAATAAGGATATAGAAAAAGTACACACATTTTCTATTAAGCGTTTCCTTGGTGTTCCACTTCATTCATCAAATAGATTCTATACGGGGAGACAGGCAGATACCCACTTCATTTAAGAACATTTGTAAAATGTATTAAATACTGGATTAAGGTAACACGTTTACCAGTATCAAGGCTATGTAGACAAGCCTATGAAATGATGTTGGTACAAGAGGAAGCAGGGAAGCAAAACTGGGCATACTTTGTTAAGAAGGCATTAATAGAAAATGGATTTGGAATTGTGTGGTTGTGCCAGGGCGTAGGGTATGAAAATGGCTTTATTTCTGAACTTAAAGATAGACTGATTGCATCATACAAACAAACCTGGCGTGCACAAATGGAATGCAATGAAAATATACTTGGTTCTTTTCATTTAAAAGTATATTCCAAACAGAAAAATTTATTATGATAATATCAAACAGGTGGCACAGAACAAACCTAGCCAAATTTAGACTAAGAACACTTGGCTTTAATGCCAGTAAAAGATGGTTTGAAACTGGCACAGTAACACAGTCTCCCTGTCCAAGATGTAACTCAGCTACTGATGATGAAAACCATTTTGTGTTTCAGTGCAAATCTTATGATTTTATTCATAAAAAATGTATTCTTTTTGAAAAGGATGTAGTAAGAAGAGAAGATATGACAATGTTGCTCAGATCGAATGATGAAGACATAAAATCATTTGCTAAATATATTTCAGAAGCATGGGATTTTAGAAAGAAAATGATAAACAGAAGTTTAGATGTACAAATATGAGTAAAGCAAAATTCATGTATTCATTTATGGAAAAAAAAACCTATTATAGGACATTTTATTTGATGATAATTGATAGATACACATGATTGTGTGCATGTGTATACAAAAATATTTATTCGTTTTGGATGGTCGAGCTGACCGAAGTGATCAGTTGATTTATGTTTGTCCCATTGTCGGTATATACATTATTTGTATGTGTGATGAGAATGTTGATTTATATTATGTTTCTTTGTTTGATCTTATGTTTCCTGATAATGTATTGTTCCCCCCTGTCACAAGGACTGTACAGTCAATGACAGTAAAACATCAAAGCGTCAAGTGTCTGTCTCTCTCTCTTTGTTTTGTTTGTTGTTGTTTTTGGTGGTGTATCATTCTTGCCAGTACTTTAATCACCACTGAGGCGGAAGAGGGAGGGGGGGGGGGTGTATTTATTAGAATAGGGTTCATTCAGTGATTTAATTATTGATAATCATCCAACAACTTATCTAGATTAGTAGATATAAAATGACAAGTGTGCATTATGTAGTAACCAGAAAACTTAGTTTGTATGGATCATGAATGATGAATGCTTGTCTGTCTGTCTGTCAAATGTGCATAGCTGTGGATACATAATGTAATTTGCATGCACATGATGTTGACAAAAATTCACATTTGAGTACAAGTGGGTGATGGAGTGTGCCACACGTGTGTGTGTCTGTGTCTCTGTCTGTGTGTGAGACTCAGTACAAATGTACTTGTATTTGTATTTCTTTTTATCACAACAGGTTTCTTGTGTGAAATTCGGGCTGCTCTCCCCATGGAGAGCATGTCACTATACTACAGCGCCACCCCTTTTTTTTTTTCTTACGCACAGTTTTATTTGTTTTTCCTGTCGAAGTGGATTTTTCGACAGAATTTTGCCAGGAACAACCCTTTTGTTGCTGTGGATTCTTTTTACGTGCGCTAAGTGCATGCTGCACACAGGACCTCGGTTTATCGTCTCATCCGAATGACTAGCATCCAGACCACCACTCAAGGTCTAGTGGAGGGGGAGAAAATATCAGCGGCTGAGCCATGATTTGAACCAGCGCGCTCAGATTCTCTCGTTTCCTAGGCGGACATGTTACGTCTAGGCCATCACTCCACTCCTTTATTATACATTATTCTAAGGGTGCTTACGGACATTTTATTCGTTTTAAATGTTCTTTGACACCACAACAATTGTTTGCTAAAAACACTTTTGCTGATGTAGCGTGATGATTCAGTAAACATTCTGTTTGCATTTAGTTTTAAGGAAATTAGGATTCCCATTATTTTAAATCACAAAATGTGCAGTCTGGGTCAGTTTTAACACTACACAAAAAGATTGCTGCAGTCACAGTGCACATACCTCTTAACTCACTCAGTACGGCCAGTCCTCTCTTCCCTTCAACACAGACCCCTCGGATGTCCAGTGGGTGTCTGAATGACCCAACCTTTAGCTTCCGTCGTCAGAATTGTGGTATTCTTTGTCAACATTCAATTCTTCAGTATAAGAGCCTTCCGCTTGCAATATTTTGATGATGGTAATTGGGGTGAAACACTGTTAACGTCGTCTCTTTCGCCGTTCGTATGGAGAGAGTTAAAGGGCAGTTACTGTGTTGGGCATGCTGAGTACAGTATTTCACTGCATTTGATCACACCAGTGTGGATGAACTGTTGTAGATATATATATATACATGTGGCATGTGGTTGTGTGTTTTGATTTCAGAGCGACAGTACCATGCAGTGTGCTGGGCTGTTCTCAGACATTCACATCACTGTTGAGGTAAACCAGCGTCTGTGGTGCTCTGTGTGTGTGTGTGGAGTGTGTATGAGGAGAGAGTGTGTGTGTGAGAGAGAGAGAGACAGTGTGTGTGTGTGTGTGTGTGTGTGTGTGTGTGTGTGTGTGACATCTGACTGAATGAGGATGTGATTATTTTTGTTTTAGATTTGAGACTGTGTATGATTTTGTCATCATTGCCATGATCGTCTGTTATTTCATGTCATCATGAGTATTGTCAACAAAATGACAAACAAGTCATAAGTACATTGTTTGACATCAATCATTGACATCAGCATCATGATTCCCTTGCATCTTTTAAATCTCGTCTCGAAACTCACCTTTTCCCTCAGCAGTAAGTTCAATTGTGCCAGGTCCACTTCCTTTGCATTAGCTGTGCTTGGCTATGTTAACTACATGCATGTATATGAATGTGTATTGTGTGCGCATGCGTTTATGTAAGTTTGTGCCTGCCTATGTGTGCGTATGTGTTAGGGTAGCTGTTAGATACACATGTGTTGTTAAAATGTATGTACGCAGTGTGTGTGTGTGTGTAGTCATATTTTGGTGTGTGTATGTAACATAGATGTAATGTTTTATGTTAACAAAGCATTTTTGTAAAGCACCTAGAGCAGATTTCTGGATAGTGTGCTATATAAGTATCCATTATTATTATTATTATTATTATCATCATTATCATCATCATCATCATCATCATCATCATCATTCATATCACCTGTCTGCAGTGACTGAATGCTGAGAGTGATGTTGGGTGTCGTAACTTTCACAGGATTCAGCTCTGAGCTGACGGGTGCAGTAGCCGAGTGGTTAAAGCGTTGGACTGTCAATCTGAGGGTCCCGGGTTCGAATCACGGTGACGGCGCCTGGTGGGTAAAGGGTGGAGATTTTTACGATCTCCCAGGTCAACATATGTGCAGACCTGCTAGTGCCTGAACCCCCTTCGTGTGTATGTACAAGCAGAAGATCAAATACGCACGTTAAAGATCCTGTAATCCATGTCAGCGTTCGGTGGGTTATGGAAACAAGAACATACCCAGCATGCACACCCCCGAAAACAGAGTATGGCTGCCTACATGGCGGGGTAAAAACGGTCATACACGTAAAAGCCCACTCGTGTGCATACGAGTGAACGCAGAAGAAGAAGAAGAAGCTCTGAGCAACATCATCATCACCACCGCCGTCATCATCATCATTATCAATGTCATCACCATACGATTCATATTAATCACCATTGTGATTGCATTTCATAGAACTTTGTCTTCATCATTATCATATCAGAAATTGAGATTGTTCTGAGTGATGTGTGTGCGATGTGGTGACACCAGTTGATGTATGTGGTGTGGTGACAACACCTGTTGATGTGTGTGATGTGAATGTGTGTGGTATGGTGACAGTGTGTGTGGTGTGGTGACAATGTGTGTGGTGTGGTGACAGTGTGTGTGTTGTGGTGACAGTGGGTGTGGTGAAAATGTGTGTGGTGTGGTGACAATGGGTGTGGTGACAATGGGTGTGGTGTGGTGACAATGTGTGTGTTTTGGTGACAATGTGTGTCGTGGTGACAATGTGTGTGTCATGGTGACAGTGTGTGTGGTGTGGTGACAATGTATGTGGTGTGGTGACAATGTGTGTTGTGGTGGTGACAATGTGTGTGGTGTGGTGACAGTGTGTGTGGTGTGGTGACAATGTGTGTGGTGTGGTGACAATGTGTGTGGTGTGGTGACAGTGTGTGTGGTGTGGTGACAGTGTGTGGTGTGGTGACTGTGTGGTGTGGTAACCATGTGTGGTGTGGTGGCAATGTGGCGACAGTCTGTGTGGTGTGGTGACAATGTGGTTACAGTGTGTGTGGTGTGGTGACCATGTGGTGACAATGTGTGATGGTGTGGTGACAATGTGTGATGGTGTGACAATCCAGGTACGAGAACCATTACAAGAGTGTGCACCGTCACAGCTGTGTGAGCTGTCAGCGCACCTTTCCCTCTGCACACCTTCTGGACGTCCACCTGCAGGAAAACCACGACCCCCTCTTCGCCATTCTGTCTGCACGACAACCGATGGTCTGTGTGTATGTGTGTGTGTGTGATGTGTGTGTTCATGTGCGTGTGTGTGTGTGTGTCTGTGTGTGTGTTCACCTGCAGGAAAACCATGACCCTCTCTTCGCCATTTTGTCTGCACGACAACCTATGGTGTGTGTGTGTGTGGTGTGTGTGATGTGTGTGTGTGTGATGTGTGTGGGTGTGGTGTGTGTGGGTGTGTGTGTGTGTGTGTGTTCACCTCCATGACCCCCTCTTCACCATTCTGTCTGCATGATAACATATGGTCTGTGTTTGGTTATAGTGGAGAGTGTCTTGTCCCAGTTACTTCCCCACTCTCTCGGCCAAGAAGGTTTTAGGACAGTCGGCTTTGGGGATGGTTCCCAGAGGCTGAGAGTCCCCAAGGTTGCAGCACTGTGAGACAGTGCAGCATTGCCTCCTGGTTTGAGTCATAGTCCTTCACAAAAGACTAAGCTTTATATGACTTCCTACCGCAATGGAGAAAGCATTGATCATACAGCTTTGCTGTTGGTCCAGTTGTAAGCTTATGTCATCTGTGATACAAAACTGAGCGTTGGGCCTATAAATATATACACACACATATATATATATATAGAGAGAGAGAGAGATGCACACGCACACGCACGTAAAAAGCATAGAAGCCGCATGTGAAGATGCTGTGTGTGTGTGTGTGTGTGTGCAGTACCAGTGCCTGGTGGAGAGCTGTCGTCACAAGTTCCCCAACCCTGACACCAGGCGGCAGCACATGATTGAGGTTCACAGCTACCCGGCCAACTTTCGCTTCCATCGTCTGACAGCCACACACAGGTGGGTGTGAGGGGTACCTGTCTTTGGCTACGCTGGTAGGTGTTGTAAGCCCACAATTTCTCGCATTCCCACGATTTCTCTCACTTTGAGGGGAGTTTCTTCCCTTCTTTCTTCTTTGGAAAAATTTTCTTCCATCATTTGTTTCATCACTTATGTGTGTTCACTCATAGTTTAATTCTGAGTGTTCTGGATAAGTTACTACTAAGAGCGCCTATAAAAATAAGTAAAAACTTAACGAAGTTGTGTTTTTTTGTGCATGTGTTTGTGTGTTCTTTTGTTTGTTCCTTCATGATTCATTTAAAGTTTCCTCACTTTGGAATGATACTAAATGTGAAAAGTGTGTATGCGTGTATATGTATATGGTGTGTGTGTGTGTGTGTTAAAAACATTCTCAGTAGGCAAATGTTTCATTTTCATCCCCTTGGTTTTGAATTGGTTTGCATGTGTATGTGTGAGCATGTGCTGAAGTGGACGTTAATTCATGCAAGTGAGTGAGTGCAATCTCATGGATGAGTTTTGTGTGGATTTTTTGGTACTGAAAACCAAAACCAAAAAAAACTCAAAAATTTTGTGATTACATTTGTGGTCAGCAGAAGGAAAGCAACACAGTCACACACTGCGTCAGGCAGAATGGACGCGGACCAACCCTCCCCCTCTCCTGCCAAGGCAGACAACTCTCACACACCATCAGACGGCATGACAGTTCCCTCCCCTTCCCCCAGCAAGGCAGACAACTCTTACACACCCGCAGACGGCACGTCAGTTCCCTCCTCTTCCCCCAGCAAGGCAGACAACTCTCACACACCCGCAGACGGCACGTCAGTTCCCTCCCCTTCCCCCAGCAAGGCAGACAACTCTCACCCAGCCACAGACAGCAGATCGGCCACAGTTCCTTCCCCTGGTGAGAGAGATGACAGAGAAGTCTGCCGTGCTGGAGGTGAGGGAAAGCCAGCAGAGGGGGAAAGCATGGAGGTCTCGGAAGCAGGAATGCAGATGCCTCGCCGTGTCTTTGTTCACAAGTGAGTGGGTGTGTGGGTGGGTGATTTGATGGCATGGGTTGCAGCATTGCCATACTTTATTCGTATTCCCATCTTGATAATATGGCAGTTTGTTGTTTGTGTGTTGTTTGTTTGTTTGTTTTGTTTGTATTTTCTTTTACTTTAGTTGGTTTCAGTGTTTAGACACACATTTTGTTAAAAGTCCCCTGAGTTCTGATGCAATGTTTTCACTTTCAGTGTACAAAAATCAGTTATTTCCACCCGTAGTATGGGAAAGAGTTGAAAGGAAGCGTGAAAGAATGTGTCATGATGTTTTGTTGGTTTCTCGGGAGACGTAGGGGAAAGGAGTTGAAGGGTTAAAGAATGTGACATGACTTTGATTTGTTCTATCGAGAGAGATGGAAGGGAAAGAATTGAAGGGTTAAAGAATGCGACATGACTTTGATTTGTTCTATCGAGAGAGATGGAAGGGAAAGAATTGAAGGGTTAAAGAATGTGACATGACTTTGTTTTGTTCTATCGAGAGAGATGGAGGATAAAAAGTTGAAGGGTTAAAGAATGCGACATGACTTTGTTTTGTTCTATCGAGAGAGACGAAGGGGAAAGGAGTTGAGGGGTTAAAGAATGTGACATGACTTTGTTTTGTTCTATCGAGAGAGACGGAGGATAAAAAGTTGAAGGGTTAAAGAATGCGACATGACTTTGTTTTGTTCTATCGAGAGAGACGGAGGGGAAGGAATTGAAGGGTTAAAGAAATGGACATGACTTTGTTTTGTTCTATCGAGAGAGATGGAGGATAAAAAGTTGAAGGGTTAAAGAATGCGACATGACTTTGTTTTGTTCTATCGAGAGAGATGGAAGGGAAAGAATTGAAGGGTTAAAGAATGCGACATGACTTTGTTTTGTTCTATCGAGAGAGACGAGGGAAAAGAATAGAAGGGTTAATAACTCACTCCGGACGAATAGTTTTCTCCCTTGCTTTCCCCTGCGGACGACCCATTTGTTAGGGTCAGGAAAAAAATCACAAAAAATACAAAACACAAAGTAACTGAATGAAACTGCCTGTACTTTACCCACTGACCCCTCTTCTAACGTTGTGTATACGCCCCCCCCCCATCTCTTCACAGCCCTCAGAAGCTGAGTCACTATCAGTACCTTCTTGCTGGTAGCTTTCTTCACTGCAGATACTTTATTCAACGTCTTCATCAGCTTCATCGATGTTGAAACCTTCAGTTTGAAGCATTCCAATCAGTTCAGCAGTAGTAAAAAGCTGCTGTCATGATCAAGTTTGCTCCAAAAATTTCTGCTTGTATCGCCTGCAATGCCATTTTTGATACATATGCAGATTAGCTTGTTATGTGGGGTACCTTCTTCTTCTTCTTCTGCGTTCACTCGTATGCACACGAGTGGGCTTTTTAAGTGTATGACCGTTTTTACCCCGCCATGTAGGCAGCCATACTCTGTTTTCGGGGGTGTGCATGCTGGGTATGTTTTTGTTTCCATAACCCACTGAACGCTGTCATGGATTACAGGATCTTTAACGTGCGTATTTGATCTTCTGCTTGCATATACACACGAAGGGGGTTCAGGCACTAGCAGATCTGCACATATGTTGACCTGGGAGATCGTAAAAATCTCCACCCTTTACCCACCAGGCGCCGTCACCGTGATTCGAACCCGGGACCCTCAGATTGACAGTCCAGCGCATTAACCACTCGGCTATTGCGCCCGTCATGTGGGGTACCAAGGTCAACGGCTGGCGAGCGAGTGTATAGTCACGGAAACCTCACGAAGAAACTTTCCATTTGACACTTGACACGTTCGCAATGCCCGGTGTAGCTGCGATTATCATGCTACCCATGAGGAAAACGTGGACAAATTTTTAATTGTTGAAACCGCTATAGCATTTCGTTGTCCGGAACGCTACCTTACATCAGGAAGGCTGTAGCGTACCATCGTCCGGAGTTAGTTAAAGAACACAACATGACTTTCGGTTGTGTCAAGAGAGAGAGAGAGAGGATAAAAAGTTGAAGGGTTAAAGAATGTGACATGGTTTTTTTTGTTTTATGAAGAGAGACAGGGAATGAAGCTTCCTGCATTTGTAACGATGTGACTGACCACTCCTTCCTCTGGCAGCTGTTCATCATCTGTTCCCCCCCCCCCCCCTCTCTCTCTCTCTCTCTCTCTCTCTCTCTCTCCAGCCTTCATCCACTGCTTGTGACAGTCAGTTGCTTTCAGTGTCCGTACCTCTGCGTGTGTGTCTGTCTGTGTGAATGTGTGCCTGTGCCCCTGTCAGTGTATTACATCCTCATCGGACATCGGACATAGACCGATTGCACTTGCAAAATGTCCGACATAACTGGCAGTGAAGAGGACAAATGTCCCATTACTTTGCCGAAAACGCGGTCACTGTCCGATCACTTTCCGACAACTAGCGGACATGGCACCGGCCGTAAATCAACCCGCATACTCATACTTCGAGTCTGGCCGCTGCACAAAACTCAGTCTGTAAGCCCAGTGAATGACACATCCCATGTGCTGTTACAACAATCATCTACTTGGCGAGGCGATCTATTTTTATCTCGCTGCAACAACTCTGCGTGTGCGTGTCATCCCTGAGGCTTGGCAAATCAGAGAGAGAGAGAGAGAGAGAGCTATTTTTAGCGTTAATTTTACTTAGCGATGCCCTGACGTGGGAATCTCAGCAGACGAGATAATGTCTGTGTAGTCCAGCGTGCAACATCTATCAGACGCGATCAGCGACGGCCTATCAGCCATGCCACCCAAAAAGAAACTGAAAAGTGACGTCGGTCAGAAGACTGACAACTTTTTTGACACCTGTACATCGTGACAGTGCGGCGAGTGCCGGCACATCTCGTGCTGTGGATGGAGCAGCAAGTGTCTCCAGCTCCGAAAATGAAGTGACTAATATTAGTGCCAGCAGCGAAGAAACCGACGGCAAGAAACAAAGGACATTTGTCAAGTCGTGGTTAACACTGTTTCCTTGGCTTCGTTATACAAATTCAGCGATGTTTTGCGTAAAGTGTGGGGAGGCCAAATTTAAAAATTCATTTACACAGGAAGGCTGCACTAATTTCCGAAAAAGTGCACTGACAGAGCACGCTGAAACAAAGGACCACCGGACCGCTATTCAGGTGCCAGCGCTACAGAAAGAGAGGGAGGTGGTACACACCAAGCAGCTGACCAAACAGGAGAAAGGAGCGGTCGTTGCTGTCAAAGCAATGCACTGGCTGGTCACAGAGTCACTGCCTCTCAGTAAATTTTCGTCACTGATGGGCACAATGCAAGATCTCCAGGTGCCCCACGCAAACGAACTTCTCATTTCTAGGAGCACCCAGTACGAGTCCAGGAGATCTGCACAGGAATTTCTTGAGGCAATGTCGGACGTGGTGGAGGAGGACATCAAAAAAGAACTTGATAGTGCAGAAACTGTGACCGTGCTGGTTGACGAATCGACTGACAGGGCCAACAAAAAAAGGTTTGCCGTTTTTGTCAAAACCATCAACAAAGACATGCAGCTGTCAACACGATTCTTAACCAACGTGAACATTGCCGATGGCACTGGAGAAACCATGGCGACCACACTGAAGGACGAACTTGCCAAACAAGGTGTGCCATGGTCTAAAGTATTGGGCCTCGGCACAGACGGAGCGTCGGCAATGAGGGGACAAAATAAAGGTCTGGCAGGAATGCTGTTGCGGGAAAACCCACACATCGTCAATGTGCATTGCATCGCACACAGATTTGCACTGTGCACCAGCCAGGCTGCAGAAAGTGTGCCTGCCATGAAGGACTATGTCGAGACACTGACGTCACTGTTTTATTATTTCAAGGCGTCGTCATCGCGCGTACAGAAGATGGAAGAGATCCAAGAAATTTTGGATTCCGACAAGTTGCGCCTAAAGGAGGTGCATGAAGTTCGGTGGCTATCATTTTTTGACGCACTGCAGACAGTGTACAGGAGTTTGGTGGCACTACTGGCTTACCTGGAAAGCGTTGAGGCCACTTCAAGGTCCAAAGATCCAAAGGCAGTGGGTCTACGGAAGAAGGTAAGTTAAGTGTGTGTGAGTGTGTGTGTGAGAGAGAGAGTGCATGTGAGAGAGATAATGTGTGTGAGTGAGAAAGAGATGGGGGTGGGGAAGGGGATTTATGTTGACTTGTGTGAAAGTTTGATTCATAATGTGATGATTTTTTTCTTTTAAAAAATACCAGGTGAATCAAGAGAGAGAGAGAGAGAGAGAGAGATGAAACTCTGATTCATTATAATTGAATTTTTCTTGTCAAAAATGCCAAGTGAATCATGAGAGAGAGAGAGAGAGAATGTTTAAAACATTTGTAAATGTTATGTTCCCAGATTGCAACCATGAAATCCATCGGCCTGACATGTCTTATGATGGATGTCATTCCAATTGTGGGAACCTTGAACCTGTTTTTTCAAAACAGAGAAATCGACATTGCCCTGATCAAGGTGAGTTTGTTTTTCACTCTAAAATTTGATTTTCCATAATTGGCCGTCTGGATCTGCATACAGTATGTAAAAGACAGGCATACTTTTAGCTTAACAACAACAACAACAAATTATCTAAGTAACAATACCAATCATTGTTCTTGTTTACCATGCTAATCTGCCTGCCTTTATCCCTTGGGATTTCCTTAGCCATTCACAGATTGTAATAATGGTCATTTTATTTCAGTTTGATTTGGTTGGCATCAATTTCTATATAAACATGTACAATATTTATAATTTTTGTTTCTTTTGTTTAAAATGCAGGTCAAGATTGACAGCTGCATCGACAGGCTGATGGGTCTGAAGTCAGGAGGACAGCACATGCAGCAGTTCAAGGAGCAGCTTGTGCATGGAGATGATGGCAAGACACAGTTTGAAGGCTGTGACATTGCTGCCTGCCCTGAGAGTGATGTGCAATCAGCCGTGAACAAGTTCATCGACAGTCTTATCAACAACATCAAGATGAGGTAAGTTTGTCACTAAGCTGGAGAGAGAGAGAGAGAGCATTTCAAACTTTGTTCATTACTTTTTGCCTATGCCAATGAATAACATATAGCTTATTCATTGTAGTCTGTTACTAATGCATGCATATATATGTGTGTGTGTGTGTGTGTGTGTGTGTGTGTGTGTGCAGATTTCCAGACTCTGAGCTTCTTGTGGCATTTGGAGTCCTGGGTATGCGTCCTATCACGTTCATCTCGGCATCTGACTTGGATGAGTGGGGTAACAGCAAGCTTCAGGTGCTGCTGGACCATTTTGCTAAACCCAAGACGCATGCATGGAAGACAGGGGATGGAGAGGAGATGCAGAAAGAGTCGCCTGCTTTGATCGATGCTGAGACGGCCAAAGATGAGTGGGTGGATCTGAAGAAAACGGTCAAGGAGCAGATGTACCCCAGGGACAGCACCTTGACACTCTGGCAGCTCATTGCCCGCTACCACCAGCTGGAGTTCACCAACCTCAAAAAACTGGCCCAGCTTGCCCTCACCCTGCCTGTCCACACAGCTGATGTTGAGAGAGGGTTCAGCACTCAGAATATGATTCTGACAAGTCAAAGGAACAGACTGACGGCAGAAAACCAGGCCATGCTGATGAGGGTCCAAATGGAAGGACCAAGAGATGTCAAGGGGGAATCAGAATGGGTGTTCAGGGTGACAGAAAAGTGGAGAGGGAAAAGGAACAGAATGCTTTTCAACAAGAAAGATGACTCAAAATGAATCAATAGCATTAGCGATTCTATGTAGAAAAGACACTGTGTGTGTGTGCGTGTGTGTGCAGGAGAGAGAGAGAGACTCAGAGAGATAGAGAGAGAGAGAGAGAGAGAGATATTAGATCTTTGACGAACCTAATCAGAGCTTTTGTATTACCATTTTTTTGTATGCATTAAACTTAATACACAGTCAATCTGGCTTGCTTTCACAATATCCGATTGATTTTGTTATGAAGAGGACAAATGTCCCATTACTTCTTGCTGGTCCAGGACATTTGTCCTATAGATACTGCTGAGGATGTACACCCCTGCCCTGTGTGTGTGAGTGTGTGTCTGTGTGTGTGAGTGTGTGTCTGTGTGTGTGAGTGTGTGTGAATGTGTGAGTGTGTGTCTGTGTGTGTGAATGTGTGAGTGTGTGTCTGTGTGTGTAAATGTATGTGTGTGAGTGTGTGTCTGTGTGTGTGAATGTGTGTCTGTGTGTGTGAGTGTGTGTCTGTGTGTTTTTCTGTGTCTGTGCCCTGTGTGTGTGTGAGTGTGTGTCTGTGTGTGTGAATGTGTGTCTGTGCCCCTGTGTGTGTCTGTGTGTGTGTGTGTGTCTGTCTGTCTGTGTGTGTGAGTGTGTGTCTGTGTGTGTGAATGTGTGTCTGTGTGTGTGAATGTGTGTCTGTGCCCCTGTGTGTGTCTGTGTGTGTGTGTGTGTCTGTCTGTCTGTGTGTGTGAGTGTGTGTCTGTGTGTGTGAATGTGTGTCTGTGTGTTTTTCTGTGTCCGTACCTCTGTGTGTGTGTCTGTGTATGTGTGTGTGAATGTGTCTGTGTGTGTGAATGTGTGTCTGTGTGTTTTTCTGTGTCTGTGCCCCTGTGTGTGTGTGTGTGTGTGTGAATATATGTCTCTGTGTGTGTGAGTGTGTGTCTGTGTGTGTGAGTGTGTGTTTTTCTGTTTTGCCATTCATACTTTGTATTCCTCTGACATTTTGCGTTATGTTTAATGTCCAGTTATCTTTCATTTTCGTGTGAATAATTCATGTGTGTGCTTGCATTGTCTTTAAAAAATATATATATATATTGTTTATTTACATTTCTTACTTTTTTTTTTCTTTTCTTTTTCTTTTTTTTTTTTTTTTGTACGCTTAGAGTTGACTTCATCAAGATTTTGTGCCTTATAAATATTATTAGTATTAGTATTTTTGTGTATTTATCTATTATTTTCTTCTTCTTTTGGTTGTTGTTTTTTTTGGTTTTTTGTTATTTTATTTTATTCTATTTTTATTTTTATTCTCTTTTTTTTCTTTTTTTTCTTCTTTCTCACGGCCTGACTAAGTGAGTTGGGTTACGCTGCTGGTCAGGCATCTGCTTGGCAGATGTGGTGTAGCGTATATGGATTTGACCGAACGTAGTGACGCCTCCTGGAGCTACTGATACTGACACTGACACAGAGTGGGAAAATAGCATGTATCTCAAATTTTTCATTACCCTGGTAAATACAGATTTCATTAGTTTGTTCACTTGTTCTCCGCCCTACTTCTGGTGGCCCATTTGCTGCAAAACTCCTCAACCTCAACCTCAGGCCCATAACTAAGTAGTTGTTGGGGGAAGCCTGAGGACCGCAGACGCAACCTCCCTTCTCCATCTGTCTCTGTCGGCAGCCGCCGGCAGCAGCTCACGTGTGTGGAGTCCAGTCCATTGTTTGATGTTCTCATGCCAGTTCTTCCGCTGTCTTCCTCTTCTTCTCCCGCCCTCGATGGTGCCTTGCATGATTGTTTTGGACAAGCTGGTGTGTCCAGTGTTGTGTCCAAACCATATCAGCTTGCGTCTCTTCACAGTTGAAAGGAGAGGTTCCTGAGCTCCAGCAAGGTTCTCAGTTCTGCTCCGTACATGTTCATTGGTCCTGTGCTCGATTCAGGGAATTTGAAGGAGCTTCCTCAGGCATCTGTTCTCGAAGGCCTGGATCTTCCTTTCAGTTTCGGCCGTCGGTGTCCATGCCTCGCAAACATTGTACTGTATGGTTGCTGCAAAAGCCCACTGTTATAGTCACAAGTCTGTGTCTGACTCTCTTGGACCACACACTTGCAGCACGTGCTTCTGTGGGGGTGGGGGGTTGTAGTGTGGGGTGGTGGTGGTGGTGGTGGTGTGTGTGATAGTGTGGAGGTGGTGTGTGTGTGTGATTGTAGTGTGTGTGTGTGATAGTGTGGAGGTCGTGTGTGTGTGGTGTTGTAGTGGTGGTTGTGTGTGTGTTAGTGTGTTTGTGGTGGAGGTGGTCTGTGTGTGTGATAGTGTGGAGGTGGTGTGTGTGTAGTGGTGCTTTGTGTGTGTGTGTGATAGTGTGGAGGTGGTGTGTGTGTGTGTAGTGGTGGTTTGTGTGTGTGTGATAGTGTGGAGGTGGTGTGTGTGTGTAGTGGTGGTTTGTGTGTGTGTGATAGTGTGGAGGTGGTGTGTGTGTGTAGTGGTGCTTTGTGTGTGTGTGATAGTGTGGAGGTGGTGTGTGTGTGTAGTGGTGCTTTGTGTGTGTGTGTGATAGTGTGGAGGTGGTGTGTGTGTGTAGTGGTGGTTTGTGTGTGTGTGATAGTGTGGAGGTGGTGTGTGTGTGTAGTGGTGGTTTGTGTGTGTGTGATAGTGTGGAGGTGGTGTGTGTGTGTAGTGGTGGTTTGTGTGTGTGTGATAGTGTGGAGGTGGTGTGTGTGTGTAGTGGTGGTTTGTGTGTGTGTGATAGTGTGGAGGTGGTGTGGTGGGTGGGTGTGTTTCAGATAATGTGGTGATGCATGTGTGTGAGATAGTGTGATGGTGTGAGTGTGGTGTTGTAGTGTGGTGGTGGTGGTTCTGGTATCTGTGTGTGTTAGTGTGGTGGTGGTTTGTGTGTGTGTGTGTCATAGTGTGTTGTGTTATGAGAGTGTGTGTGTGTCGTGTTTGTGTGTGTGTGTTAGTGTGTGTTAGCTTGGTGGTGGTTTGTGTGTGTGTGACAGAGTGTGTTGTGTTTTGAAAGTGTGTGTGTGTGTGTGTGTTAGTGTGGTGGTGGTTTGTGTGTGCGTGACATAATGTCCTGTGTAGTGTGTGTGTGTTGTGTTATGAGAGTGTGTGTGTGTGTATGTGTGTTGTGTGTGTGTGTGTGTGTGTGTCATGTTTGTGTGTGTGTATATGTGTGTGTGTGGTGTGTGTTTGGGTGTGTGTGTGTGAGTGTTACCTGATGTCCTGTTTCTGGTGCTGTTGTAGATTGTGTAAGGCAGCTAAGATTTTGAACAGTCCGCAGATGGTTGACCATCAGACAGTGACCTCACCATGTTTGTTTATTGACCTTGGATTATTTGCCCCTTCTCCACAGGGTCCCGAAGAACTTCACCTTCGGCCATGGCGTTTCACGCGGCTTTCAGAGACCTCCAGGCAAGAAGAAGGGAAAGAAGGGAGGCCACTGGCACCAGCGTGGCACAGGGGAGACCAGCACGAACATTGAAAACGTGGACATGACGGACATGGCGGATGCCCTGAGCGACGCGCTGTGAGGCAGGCCATGGCGTTTTCTTTGTGGGGTCCAGTGTGGGAGTTGGTGTCGGGGTTCAGTTTTCATCCAGAAATTTGATTGAGGGAGAGTGGAGTCATGGAAAGGTTGGTTTGTCTGTGACTGAAAGGGGTGACTCATTTTCATTAAAAAAAAATTAAAAAAATAAAAAAAATGAAGGAAGAAAAATGACAAATTTTGTTTTCTCTTGACTGTGTCCTGACTGTGAACAGAATTGGTTCGTTAGCTGAATGGGTTTTGAAGAAGAAAAATTGTCATTCAGTTAGATTAAAAAAATAATAATTATGATAATGATAAAATCTTCACTTTTGTTCTCTTTAGTTTTGTCTACTTGTCCATTCCTCTCTGACTCTCCCTCCTCCCCTGTCTCCCCCCTCCCATCTCTTTTACAGTGGTTTGGTTGTTCCTCTTTGGCTTATCCTCCACTTATCGTTGGTAAGAAAAATAAAATCACAGTTATAACTGAGCAGAGATTTAATAATAATAATGGATACTTATATAGCACACTATCCAGAAATCTGCTCTAGGTGCTTTACGAAAACGCTTTTGTTAACATAAAACATTACATCTATGTTAAATACACACACCAAAACGTGACTACACATGCACACACACACACTGCATACATACATTTTAATATACATGTGTATCTAACAGCTACCCTAGCACATGCGCACATATAGGCAGGCACACTTGCATAAACACACGCACACACAATACACATTCATATACATGCATGTAGTTATGTACACGTACATATGTATACACACATAGTCAAGCACAGCTAACGCAAAGGAAGTGGACCTGTCTCTGTCTCTCTTTACCAGAAGGGTTTGGGTGAGTTTTGAAGTGAAAAGCTGTTCACTATCACAGGGTGCAATGAATTTGGATTGATTGCGTTTAGTTTTTGACACAGTGTGTTCCAAGATGGTTTGTTTTTCATTCTGTCCAGTTATGCTGTTTGTGAAATAAAATTTGAATTTCCATCTGTGTGTTCTTTTGGAAGAGTGAGAGAGACAAATCATCCAACCAACACACACACACACACACACACACACACACACTGAAAGCCAGCAGGCTCCCAGTGGGCAGTAACACTACAGGCCTGGAAACTGAGAACTCTCCACCCTGCTGTCTTTGTGCTCTGCCCTCACTGTGGTCTGTCTGTCCTCACTGTGGTCTGTCCTCACTGTCTCTGTCTGTCCTCACTGTGTCTGTCTGTCCTCACTGTGGTCTGTCCTCACTGTGGTCTGTCTGTCCTCACTGTGGTGTGGTCTGTCTGTCCTCACTGTGGTCTGTCTGTCCTCACTGTGGTCTGTCTGTCCTCACTGTGGTCTGTCTGTCCTCACTGTGTCTGTCCTCACTGTGGTCTGTCTGTCCTCACTGTGGTCTGTCTGCCCTCACTGTGTCTGTCCTCACTGTGGTCTGTCTGTCCTCACTGTGGTCTGTCTGTCCTCACTGTGTCTGTCCTCACTGTGGTCTGTCTGTCCTCACTGTGGTCTGTCTGTCCTCACTGTGTCTGTCCTCACTGTGGTCTGTCTGTCCTCACTGTGTCTGTCCTCACTGTGGTCTGTCTGTCCTCACTGTGGTCTGTCCTCACTGTGGTCTGTCTGCCCTCACTGTGTCTGTCCTCACTGTGGTCTGTCTGTCCTCACTGTGGTCTGTCTGTCCTCACTGTGGTCTGTCTGTCCTCACTGTGTCTGTCCTCACTGTGGTCTGTCTGTCCTCACTGTGGTCTGTCCTCACTGTGGTCTGTCCTCACTGTGTCTGTCCTCACTGTGGTCTGTCTGTCCTCACTGTGGTCTGTCTGTCCTCACTGTGGTCTGTCTGTCCTCACTGTGTCTGCCCTCACTGTGGTCTGTCTGTCCTCACTGTGTCTGTCCTCACTGTGGTCTGTCTGTCCTCACTGTGGTCTGTCTGTCCTCACTGTGTCTGTCCTCACTGTGGTCTGTCTGTCCTCACTGTGGTCTGTCTGCCCTCACTGTGGTCTGTCTGTCCTCACTGTGTCTGTCCTCACTGTGGTCTGTCTGTCCTCACTGTGGTCTGACTGTCCTCACTGTGGTCTGTCTGCCCTCACTGTGGTCTGTCTGTCCTCACTGTGGTCTGTCTGTCCTCACTGTGGTCTGTCCTCACTGTGGTCTGTCCTCACTGTGGTCTGTCCTCACTGTGGTCTGTCTGTCCTCACTGTGGTCTGTCTGTCCTCACTGTGTCTGTCCTCACTGTGGTCTGTCTGTCCTCACTGTGGTCTGTCCTCACTGTGGTCTGTCTGCCCTCACTGTGTCTGTCCTCACTGTGGTCTGTCTGCCCTCACTGTGGTCTGTCTGCCCTCACTGTGTCTGCCCTCACTGTGTCTGTCCTCACTGTGTCTGTCTGTCCTCACTGTGGTCTGTCTGTCCTCACTGTGTCTGTCCTCACTGTGGTCTGTCTGTCCTCACTGTGTCTGTCCTCACTGTGTCTCTCTGTCATCACTGTGGTCTGGCTGTCCTCACTGTGGTCTGTCTGTCCTCACTGTGGTCTGTCCTCACTGTGTCTCTCTGTCCTCACTGTGGTCTGGCTGTCCTCACTGTGGTCTGTCTGTCCTCACTGTGTCTGTCCTCACTGTGTCTCTCTGTCCTCACTGTGGTCTGTCTGCCCTCACTGTGGTCTGTCTGCCCTCACTGTGTCTGTCCTCACTGTGTCTGTCCTCACTGTGGTCTGTCTGTCCTCACTGTGGTCTGTCCTCACTGTGTCTGTCCTCACTGTGGTCTGTCTGCCCTCACTGTGGTCTGTCTGTCCTCACTGTGTCTGTCCTCACTGTGGTCGGTCTGTCCTCACTGTGTCTGTCTGTCCTCACTGTGGTCTGTCTGCCCTCACTGTGGTCTGTCTGTCCTCACTCTGTCTGTCTGCCCTCACTGTGTCTGTATGTCCTCACTGTGGTCTGCCTGTCCTCACTGTGGTCTGACTGTCCTCACTGTGGTCTGTCTGTCCTCACTGTGGTCTGTCCTCACTCTGTCTGTCCTCACTGTGGTCTGTCCTCACTGTGGTCTGTCCTCACTGTGGTCTGTCTGTCCTCACTGTGGTCTGTCTGTCCTCACTGTGTCTGTCTGTCTTCACTGTGTCTGTCCTCACTGTGGTCTGTCTGTCCTCACTGTGGTCTGTCCTCACTGTGGTCTGTCTGCCCTCACTGTGGTCTGTCCTCACTGTGGTCTGTCTGTCCTCACTGTGGTCTGTCTGCCCTCACTGTGGTCTGTCTGTCCTCACTGTGTCTGCCCTCACTGTGTCTGTCCTCACTGTGTCTGTCTGTCCTCACTGTGGTCTGTCTGTCCTCACTGTGTCTGTCCTCACTGTGGTCTGTCTGTCCTCACTGTGTCTGTCCTCACTGTGTCTCTCTGTCATCACTGTGGTCTGTCTGTCCTCACTGTGGTCTGTCTGTCCTCACTGTGTCTGTCCTCACTGTGTCTCTCTGTCCTCACTGTGGTCTGTCTGTCCTCACTGTGGTCTGTCCTCACTGTGGTCTGTCTGTCCTCACTGTGTCTGTCCTCACTGTGTCTCTCTGTCCTCACTGTGGTCTGTCTGTCCTCACTGTGGTCTGTCTGTCCTCACTGTGGTCTGTCTGTCCTCACTGTGTCTGTCCTCACTGTGTCTGTCCTCACTGTGGTCTGTCTGTCCTCACTGTGTCTGTCCTCACTGTGTCTGTCCTCACTGTGTCTGTCTGTCCTCACTGTGGTCTGTCCTCACTGTGGTCTGTCTGTCCTCACTGTGGTCTGTCCTCACTGTGTCTGTCTGCCCTCACTGTGTCTGTCTGCCCTCACTGTGGTCTGTCTGTCCTCACTGTGTCTGTCCTCACTGTGGTCTGTCTGTCCTCACTGTGTCTGTCCTCACTGTGTCTGTCCTCACTGTGTGTGTCTGCCCTCACTGTGTCTGTCTGTCCTCACTGTGGTCTGTCCTCACTGTGGTCTGTCTGTCCTCACTGTGGTCTGTCTGTCCTCACTGTGGTCTGTCTGCCCTCACTGTGTCTGTCTGTCCTCACTGTGGTCTGTCTGCCCTCACTGTGTCTGTCTGTCCTCACTGTGGTCTGTCTGTCCTCACTGTGTCTGTCCTCACTGTGGTCTGTCTGTCCTCACTGTGTCTGTCCTCACTGTGTCTCTCTGTCATCACTGTGGTCTGTCTGTCCTCACTGTGGTCTGTCTGTCCTCACTGTGTCTGTCCTCACTGTGGTCTGTCTGTCCTCACTGTGGTCTGTCTGTCATCACTGTGGTCTGTCTGTCCTCACTGTGTCTCTCTGTCATCACTGTGGTCTGTCTGTCCTCACTGTGGTCTGTCCTCACTGTGGTCTGTCTGTCCTCACTGTGTCTGTCCTCACTGTGGTCTGTCTGTCCTCACTGTGTCTCTCTGTCATCACTGTGGTCTGTCTGTCCTCACTGTGTCTGTCCTCACTGTGGTCTGTCTGCCCTCACTGTGTCTGTCTGTCCTCACTGTGGTCTGTCTGCCCTCACTTTGTCTGTCTGTCCTCACTGTGGTCTGTCCTCACTGTGGTCTGTCTGTCCTCACTGTGGTCTGTCTGCCCTCACTGTGGTCTGTCTGTCCTCACTGTGTCTGTCTGTCCTCACTGTGTCTGTCTGTCCTCACTGTGGTCTGTCCTCACTGTGGCCTGTCTGTCCTCACCGTGGTCTGTCCTCACTGTGGTCTGTCTGTCCTCACTGTGGTCTGTCCTCACTGTGGTCTGTCTGTCCTCACTGTGGTCTGTCGTCACTTGTCTGTCGTCACTGTCTGTCTGCCCTCACTGTGGACAACTGTGGTCTGTCTGTCCTCACTGTGGACAACTGCGGTCTGTCCGTCCTCACTGTGGACAACTCCGGTCTGTCTGTCCTCACTGTTTCTGTCTGTCCTCACTGTGGTCTGTCCTCACTGTGGTCTGTCTTCACTGTGGTCTGTCTGTCCTCACTGTGGACAACTGTGGTCTGTCCGTCCTCACTGTGGACAACTGTGGTCTGTCTGCCCTCACTGTGGTCTGTCCTCACTGTGGACAACTGCAGTCTTATCTGTCTTCATCTTGGACAACCAGTAGAAAGCTGTGGAAACATGGCGCAGAAACAGTGGTGTAACCATTGGTCTAACTATTGGGAAGTGGTTACAGTTGTCCAACCTTTCTATGGGGTAGTAACAGTTGTTTAACCATTCTATGGGGAAGTAGTTACAGTTGTTAGCCATTCTATAGGGAAGTATTTACAGTTGTTAGCCATTCTATAGGGAAGTAGTAACAGCTGTTTAACCATTCTATAGGGAAGCAGAAACAGCTGTTTTACCATTCTATAGGAAAGTAGAAATAGCTGTCTAACCATTCTATAGGGAAGTAGTTACAGTTGTTTAACCATTCTATAGGGAAGTAGTAACAGCTGTTTAACCATTCTATAGGGAAGTAGTAACAGCTGTTTAACCATTCTATAGGGAAGTAGTTAACCATTCTATAGGGAAGTAGTTACAGTTGTTTAACCATTCTATAGGGAAGTAGTAACAGTTGTCTAACCATTCTATAGGGAAGTAGTAACAGTTGTTTAACCATTCTATAGGGAAGTAGTAACAGTTGTTTAACCATTCTATAGGAAAGTAGAAACAGCTGTTTTACCATTCTATAGGGAAGCAGAAATAGCTGTCTAACCATTCTATAGGGAAGTAGTTACAGTTGTTTAACCATTCTATAGGGAAGTAGTAACAGCTGTTTAACCATTCTATAGGGAAGTAGTTACAGTTGTTTAATCACTCTATAGGGAAGTAGAAACAGTTGTTTAACCATTCTATAGGGAAGTAGTTACAGTCATTTAACCATTCTATAGGGAAGTAGTAACAGTTGTTTAACCATTCTATAGGGAAGTAGTTACAGTTGTTAGCCATTCTATAGGGAAGTAGTAACAGCTGTTTAACCATTCTATAGGGAAGCAGAAACAGCTGTTTAACCATTCTATAGGGAAGTAGTAACAGTTGTTTAACCATTCTATAGGGAAGTAGTTACAGTTGTTAACCATTCTATAGGGAAGTAGTTACAGTCATTTAACCATTCTATAGGGAAGTAGTAACAGCTGTTTAACCATTCTATAGGGAAGTAGTAACAGTTGTTTAACCATTCTATAGGGAAGTAGTTACAGTTGTTAACCATTCTATAGGGAAGTAGTAACAGCTGTTTAACCATTCTATAGGGAAGTAGAAACAGTTGTTTAACCATTCTATAGGGAAGTAGAAACAGTTGTTTAACCATTCTATAGGGAAGAAGTAACAGTCATTTAACCATTCTATAGGGAAATAGTAACAGTTGTTTAACCATTTTTGAAGGGAAGTAGTAATAGATGTTTAACCATGCTATTAGGAAGTAGAAACAGCTGTTTATCCATTCTATAGGGAAGAGACAACAGCTGTTTAAGCATTCTATAGGGAAGTAGGAAGCTGTGGAAACATAGAGCTGAAACAGAGTTTAACCATTCTATATCCCCACAGCTCTATATTCCCCGGCTTGCTGTAAAGTGGTGAGACAAACTGTTGATGGCGAGGGCCTGGGAACATGTATGAGACAAACTGTTGATGGCGAGGGCCTGGGAACATGTATGAGACAAACTGTTGATGGCAAGGGCCTTGGAACATGTATGATCACACAATGCTACTGTATCACACTGTGTACTGCATGACTAACAAACGGTACAGTGTTGATGCTCTGGAACATGTATGATGAAACAATGTTATAGTACCGCATTGTTGTATATTTTATTCATGACTAACAAACTGTTCGATGGTGATGCCGTGGAACATGTATAATGGTATCTTACTGTGGTATTGTGCATTGTATGACTAGCGAACTGTTCAATGGTGATGCTGTTGAACATGTATAATGGTACTATACAGTATCATATTGTTGTGTATTGTATAACCTTCTGGCTACACCAAATTTCAATGAACCCATATCACTCATCCATCCATCAATGAATATATAAATCAACTAATCACTCAAACAACCACTCATTGTCTGAAGCAAGCAATGTACAGACATTTGCCTTCAGGGATGCCGTAAAGAAAAAAAAAGTGTTAAAACCTAAAACACCACCAACAATGACAACGAAAACAAACAACAAATTATTTC
Organism: Babylonia areolata; assembly: GCF_041734735.1. Classification (NCBI taxonomy): domain Eukaryota; kingdom Metazoa; phylum Mollusca; class Gastropoda; order Neogastropoda; family Buccinidae; genus Babylonia; species Babylonia areolata. Next base: position 1,947,006 of record NC_134909.1, read on the forward strand.
ACTGTGCGATCAGTACACACAGACCAACATGAATAATCATTCTATTATCCATGGCAGTAAAGGGAGTGGGAGGTGTGGGGGAGATGGAAGAGGCGACTGAGGTCGTTGCACTATCGCAATCACAGGTGATTCAGTAATCATTGTTAAACAGTGACAGAGATACACGGGAACATACAACCATGGTGACATAGATACACGGGAACATACGACTATGGTGACATAGATACACGGGAACATACGACTATGGTGACATAGATACACGGGAACATACGACTATGGCGACATAGATATATGGGAGCACAGGACTATGGGGGCGTAGATACATGGGAACACAGGACTATGGTGACATAGATACATGGGAACACAGGACTATGGGGGCGTTGATACATGGGAGCACAGGACTATGGGGGCGTTGATACATGGGAACACAGGACTATGGGGGTGTTGATACATGGGAACACAGGACTATGGTGACATAGATACATGGGAACACAGGACTATGGGGGCGTAGATACATGGGAACACAGGACTATGGGGACATAGATACATGGGAACACAGGACTATGGGGGCGTTGATACATGGGAACACAGGACTATGGTGACATAGATACATGGGAACACAGGACTATGGGGGCGTAGATATATGGGAACACAGGACTATGGGGACATAGATACATGGAAACACAGGACTATGGAGACATAGATACATGGGAACACAGGACTATGGGGACATAGATACACGGGAACATACGACTATGGCGACATAGATATATGGGAGCACAGGACTATGGGGGCGTTGATACATGGGAACACAGGACTATGGGGACGTTGATACATGGGAACACAGGACTATGGTGACATAGATACATGGGAACACAGGACTATGGAGACGTAGATATATGGAAACACAGGACTATGGGAAGATAAAGCGGTGAAAATACAGAAACTTGTCAACCAGTCTGTCTTCCCTTAGCTCTGTCGGTCCATGTAATTATGTGCAAAACAAACCAGGTGTCTCCTCACTGTCCTGAAAAGTGTAGTGTGCATGTACACAGAATCACTATGTCTCCCAATACTTCTGTCATGATCATCCGATATCACATAATTATGTGAAAAGATGGACAGTGTTACAGCAAATAGTACAATTCCTCTTTCCTTTTCAAAGCTATTTACGAAGGCTGTATTAAGCATACTAGTCCAGTTTCTTAACTCACTCAGTACGCCCAGTCCTCTCTTCTCCTCTACACAGACCCCTCGGATGTCCAGTGGGTGTCTCAATGATCCAACCTTTAGCTTCCGTCGTCAGAATTGTGGCATTCTTTGTCAACATTCACCTCTTCAGTGTAAGAGCCTTCCGCTTGTAATATTTTGATGGTGGTAATTGGGATGAAACGCTGTTAACGTCGTCTCTTTCGCCGTTCGTATGGAGAGAGTTAACATACCCTCTGTCATCCCTGACGCCATTGGTCACCCTCTCAAACCACTTGTCAAAGACACCCCACCACGCTGACAGAGGTATCATGAAGATAACGCCCTCGAAGTGAGCTCGTGCATTTTCAGAGGTCTGGAACTTCTTATTATGCAACTGCTTCTTGACAAAAGGGAAGGGATACCAGTCACAGAAGGGCATGTGAGGCGGGGGAGTGACCACCCTCACACTGTTTATGGCCACAGAGTCCAGAACCTCTGCCGCTGTGTGAGTACTGGCGCTGTCATGGTGGAGCAGCAGGCCCTGGGTACCCGTGCTTGGGAAGCGCTTCCACCATTCCTCAAAGACGTACCCTGGGTAGGCAGTGGTTGACATGCCAGTGGGGGAGGAGGTCACTGTCTTACGTTCCTCAAGAGATAAACATGGTCAGATCAGGAGAGACTCACCACCGTTCGTTTCCCAGCACTACCCGAAAACATGACCGGTAAAAGTAGGTCTTCACCGGGGAAGACCCTCACAGCTCACTGCTGCCTGGTTTCCAGACAGCATTGACGGACCCACGCTTCGTCACCAGTCAGCATTTGAAACGTTGTCCACTGAATTTCCTCAGAACACGGGTACACCATTCTACTCTAACGCTCGCTGTGCTCTCCAGTCAAATTGTGAAGGACCCAACGGTTGCTGATTCAAGCTGGTCGCGCAAGGCTGAACTCAGGCTTCCCAGTGAAATGGCCAGCTCCTGGTGTGTTATTCGCCTTTGATTGATTATTTTGTTGTATTTGTATTTCTTTTCATCACAACAGATTTCTGTGTGTGAATTTCGGGCTGCTCTCCCCGGGGAGAGCTCGTCGCTACACTACAGCGCCACCTATTTTTAAAAAAAATTTTCCTGGGTGCAGTTTTCTTTGTTTTCCTATCGAAGAGGATTTTTCTACAGAATTTTGCCAGGAACAACCCTTCTGTTGCCGTGGGTTCTTTTACGTGCGCTAAGTGCATGCTGCACACGGCACCTCGGTTTATCGTCTCATCCGAATGACTAGCGTCCAGAACACCACTCAAGGTCTAGTGGAGGGGGAGAAAATATCAGCGGCTGAGCCGTGAATAGAACAAGCACGCTCAGATTCTCTCGCTTCCTAGGCGGACGCGTTACCTCCAGACCAACACTCCACCTATGTCTTTGTTATTATGATTATGCTTAATCCTGTCACAGGAATGTTAAATAGTTCTACTCTACTCTCAGTTCAATCAATCTTTCGTAGTTCTTCCTGTTCTAACCTCTGCCACTTCTCTAAGTCTCTTTTTCTGTATCAGGTATCCCATCACCTCTTCCCATCGTCCCACCCCTACACACGTCTACTTCCCACCCACACACTCTCATCTTTCCCCCGCCTAATATAACTTACCAGTGTAAAGACGTTAAACTAAAGAAAGAAAGAAAATGTATTATTCTTTGATTGCACTTTATCAGTGCCTTCGCCATGGTGGTAACGTCCAACTTTGGCAACCTAAATTCCTGCAGCTTTATGCACGGCATATTTTGTGGATATTACAATGCTGGCATGAAGTATAACATAAATACCAACGATATGACCCTTGTCATCCACTCTCAGTAGGTAAATTGTGGAGAAATTTAGGTTGCTAAAGTTGGACATTACCCCCGAAAAATGCCTTTTTGGGGTGTGTCTGTATTTTACATTTTTCACGTGGTACAAAGAATTTCAGTTCGGAAGACTGACACTCGAAGATGACAACGGTACCTCCTGTCCCGCAACCGCGGATTCCAAGAACAAAGTAACTCTCTAAGTTTAGCATCCTAAATTATTGCACCTATTTAAGTTTATTTACCAGCTATTTTTGTGCATGTATGAAACGGTATTACAAGTAATCGATGTTGTAACCCATTTAACGTGGATTTCAACTCTTATTGACTCACTTGTGTAAACAAAGTGAGTCTTTGTTTTAACCCGGTGTTCGGTTGTCTGTGTGTGTGTGTGTGTCCGTGGTAAACTTTAACATTGACATTTTCTCTGCAAATACTTTGTCAGTTGACACCAAATTAGGCATAAAAATAGGAAACATTCAGTTCTTTCCAGTCATCTTGTTTAAAACAATATTGCACCTCTGGGATGGGCACAAAAAATAAAAAAATGAATTCTAATTATATGCAAACTGCATTTACTGTTATATTTATATTTTTTGTATTCTCTAAACTTGGCACTTTGATCTGATATTCTGACCCAACAACAAGAGCAGTCATTATTATCATTTTTTGTTCAAACAGGAACTTCTTTTGCTAAGCATGGAAGTTTTATTTATTTTGCAAACGTTTTGGTGCAGATCAGATAGTTAAAAAGGGAAATTACTCTGTAATTAATGCTAGGGGGACTTAATTCTAATCTGGTTAGGACTTTTTTATTTTTTTTTTTATAACGCGAAGTTTTATAATAACAAATACAGAACACTCGAGAGTGGACAGGCATGGAGCTGAGAGACACCCTGAGAGCGGCCGAGAGACGCGAGGACTGGAGAAAGGTGGTTGACAAAGCTTCGAAGACGCCCAAAGGATTCGGAATCTGAGGGATCGGTGACGGCGACAGAACACATTTTAACGATTAGATTTTTTTTTCAGTGTATCACAAGTGAGTCTTGAAGGCCTTGCCTCTCTTGTTTTGTCCGTTATTTTACTCAGTTTGGGTGAGGATTCAGTCACCAAACTAACGTGCCACCATATTGCTTTTCCGTTTTTCGTCCCACAAACCATGGAAATGTAGCCAATAGGTGCAGTAATCTTGAATGCTACAATTGGACATTACCAACATGACATGTGTTTTCGAAAATCGTACAGAATCATTGCACGAAAATCGCGTCTGCCTAGTTCAGTGTTGGCTTGAGAAACGCTGCAGTCCCACAGGCCGTACACTGCAAATAAAATTCAACGACGAATAAATGACAAAACTTGAAAATACGTGTGAATGCCGTGACGAAAGTGGCGATTGTCATGACGTAATAATTTCTTTCGTCACTTCATAAGTTACGTCACATCTCAGAACTGATTGAAAAACCATCGTATTCATTTATTCATTCATTTATATATTAATTCATCCAGTCCTCTATTTATTCGTTCATTTGTTTATTCATTCATTCATTTATATATTAATTCATCCAGTCATCTATTCATGTATTCATTCATTCATTTATAAATTAATTCATGAAGTCTTCTTTTTATTCATTCCTTTATTCATGGACATATCTATTTACTGACGGCCTGCTGCCTGTTGGCGGCGTGCTGTCTGGACCTGAGCACGTGCAGCATCCTCTCCCTCTGCGCCCGGCGCCGTGTGATGTCGGAGAAGGCGGCCATGTACAGCAGGGGATGGATAGCGGAGGTGAGCGGCACCACCACCACCACCATCACCTCGTGCACCCTCCCCGCCACGCCCTCCCCCTCCCCCAGCACCCCCAAGGTCAGGCCAAAGGTCAGCCAGCAGGCCGCCTCCACCGCCGCCATGTTGGCAAGCAGCCCCAGCGAGGAGAACACCGCTCGGTCGGCAGGGTTCACGGCCAGCAGGAACTTCGAGATTCGCCGCCGGACGAATGCCAGGGCCGTGACGACCAGCGCGGACAGTGTGGCGTTGAGGGTCAAGGTCACGGTGAACCACCGGAAGTGGTTGTCCCGGGGCCGGAAGAGCGCGAGGCGGCACAGCCCCGACTGTCCCCGCACGCCCCAGTGCTGCACTCCAGGGGTCAAGGGCACGGAGGACAGGGCCACGCCCACCAGCCACGTGACGCCACAAGCCACGCCCACTGAGCGGGGCTGGAAAGTGGAGGTGCGGGAGGGGGGGAGGGTCAGTTGGAGGAGGTGGTCCAGCGAGGTGAGGGAGAGCGTGAGCAGGGACACGTGACCCGACAGCAGGCACAGGAAGCACGCCACGCGGCACGCGACGCTCTCCGTCCACCGCCTTTCAAAGTGGATGAAATGTCCTCCCTCAAACACGTGGTGCGCAACCACTGCTATCGCCACGTGCACCCCCATACAGACGCTGCCAAGTTGCAGGTTGGTGAAGAACATGCAGAAGGTATCACCGAATATTTTCCTTCCTGGAAAAGGCCCCATGCAGCAAACCAAGTTCCCCAGAATGGATGAAGCGGAAACCAACCAAAAGAAGATCACCAGTAAAGTGGAAGGGATGAGGTTTTCACAAAACGAAAACAGAGGCTGGGAGGTCACACACTGTATCTTTGTCACCTTTTCTGGCAGGACGTTCTGACAGCAAAGTCTGTAGTTTGACGAAAAGACAGTTTTCAAGTGGCTCAGCTTTGAGAGCGAACCCAGAGGAAAGTCATTCAGTGGATTCTGTCTGACGTCCAGTTCAGTCACCTGAGGAATGGTTTTAAATCCTCTGGACATGACTGTTCTGATCCCAGAGAAAGACAGATTCAAGAACTCCACTTTCGGTAGAAATATGGTTAACTTTCCGCTAAACAATTGAAGACGTGTTCGTGATACGTCAAATCGTCTCAGTTCGAAATGGACATGGTTGAGTGACGTACTGGTCAAAGCGCTGATAGGATTGTTCGCTAATCGTAAAGTCCTTAAATTTGGGAGGTGGTGGAGCACAGCCAGGTCAATGCTGGTCAGCTGGTTGTGGGCAAGGTCCAGGGCCCGGAGGTTGGGGAGCTTCGCTGCAGACACGTTGAGGAGTCGACAGTAGGGGAGGGCCAGGTGGAGGAGGTGGGGGTCCGTGCGGAAGTCACTCAGCGTCATGCCCGTCGTCCCCGCGTCCACGTAGCGTAAGTGGGGAAAGAGACCCGGGGCGAAAGGTTCACGACACACAAAGGTACGGCCTTGACATTGACAGCCTTGAGGACACGTGCTGTCGCACATGAGTTCATCATCCCGCTGTGGACACTGACCCCAACCGTCACACAGGTGCTCTGTGAGCACACACACTCTGGAAGCTCTGCAGCGGTACAAGCCGACGCACGTGGATGTGTCACACTGCTGCTCGTCCTCTGCGTACGTGCAGTCAGCCATCTGATTGCACCGCGTGTAAAGAGGGAGGCAACTCCAGGAGTGAGGTGAACACCGGAAGTGTCCGTGAGGACAGGGCTCAGCACTGTGCAAGGCATGCTGGGTGAAGAAGCCTGTTCCGTCCAGCTGGATGAGGAAGTAGCGCCCTCTGTGGTCCCCGCTGTCCGCACCGCGGTACGTCACACTGTTCGGGCAGCTCGCTTCATCCGTATCGTCCAGACAGTCCGAGTATTCGTTACAGCGCTGGCTGCGCGCGACACACTGCCCGTTGGAGCAGAGGAAGCCGGGGCAGGTGGGGTGTTGACAAAACGACTCGTCACTGAGGTCGGCACAGTCAGGGCGAAAGTCACAAACCTGGCTGTGGTGCAGTGTTGTGACGTCATCGTCACAGGTGAAGGTGAAGGCCACGTGTGGAGCACGTGACCCCTCCACAGTCCCCGTGCTGTTGTCCCCACCGTGGGAAAACCAGCAGTTGTGCCGATTGGAGGTTCCTTGTTGTTCACACAGGACACTGGAATCACACAGCAAGTAGGAGTGAGTCAAGTCACCGTGCGAGCAAACATGTAACCACTGCTGTGTTTGTGCAGTTGTTTCGAAATCTGAAGTCAGGTTCAGGAGTATGCTTTGGCCTGGAGTTCCACTTTGTGATTCAGTTTGTATTTCACAGAGCACCAATGTTGCATCATACTTTTCCAATTTTCCCCAACGGACAAATCTCATGGACCGAAGAGCCATAGTCAGAATTTCTCTGGAAGGACGGTAGGGCGTGTCCACAACGAAGTGGTCAATTTTGTACATCACCGTGTTGTCAGTCCATTTACAAAACTTACTGTACGTGAAAGGCAGAAGATACCAACCCGAAGAAATTCCTAAAACGAGTTGAAAGTTGCTGTAATCTTTCAGCAGGTGGAGAAAATCTTTCTGTTCATGTCTGGTCTTGAGGGATGCCAGTCTCCCGCTCTTCTTCCAGCACTCTGTGGCCGCCAGGCCCATTGGCAGTCTCTCTGTCTGCACTAGCTGCAAGCACTTGTTGTGAGAGGCCACCAGACCCTGGCAGTCGGCACTGCTGAAGGGGCAGCGCTCTGTCTCGTCCTGTCCCTCCCCACACTCCCGCTTGATGTTACAGTGCACGTGCGGTGCGAACAGCGGGTAGTGGGTGACAGAGCAGTTCAGCAGACCGCCGGGGACACTGGCTGGCTGTTTGTCCTCAGGGAGAGAGGAGAAGTGTATCGTCAGTTCAACGATGTAAGTGGATCCAGTGTTGATCTGCACTGTGAGGTGTGAGGTTGGCAGCACTGTAGCCAGCAAAGTGTTTGTCTGGCACACTGAGATCCCGCTGAGCTGTCCAGTGTGTCGCGATCTGTAGGTCAGTTTTGTCACTTGATTACATGTGCCGAAAAAGTTTGACTGCTGAAAACTGACCATGACTATGTGCTGAGGGGGAACTTTCACTTCTGCTTTGAAGTTTCGCATTGACTTGGCATCAGTTGTGACCCAAGGGGTGATGACGTACCCGGAGTGTAGCTTCACGTGAGTTGTGATGAAGTTGTGACTTTTTGTCATCTCGGTGTCTATTCTAACAAGAGGGTTGTTACGGTGTACGATAAACATAAAGTTTTCCTTCGTGTCAACAAACAGTTCTTGAAGAGAATGATAATCACAGACGACAGACAGGTCCTCAATGAAGAGAACGTTGTAACTGGAGAAAGCGCTGTGTATCAGTGTTTTCCATCGCCGGGACTGGCACCAGTACTCCAGTCGCCGGACGTGAATGCGCACGTGCATGGCGCGTGGCGCGCGCAGGTGAAGGAGACAGAAAGGCGTGGCATCCCGACAGCGCCCCAACACCACGCCCTGGTGGGCCGTCAGCTGGGCCATGTCCTCGTCACAGTCCGTCCCGTTCACCTCCACCACTGTGTTGTTGGGGTTGTTTCCGGTCACAAGACTCTCCACGCCCGGACACAGGGCCGTCTTGTTGAGGAGGGCGGATGTGACGTTGGCAGTGGAGTGACGTGGGGTGACGTCAGCACACGCGACATGGCGGTGGACGAGCAGGGCAGACAGTAAGCAGAAGAGCAGCGCAGGGCCTGTCCTGGAGAATGCTGACAGTGCTGTGTAACCCTGGGAGGGCCTCACTTCTGACAGTGCTGTGTAACCCTGGGAGGGCCTCACTGCTGACAGGTCTGTGTAACCCTTGAAGGGCCTCACTGCTGACAGGTCTGTGTAACCCTTGGAGGGCCTCACTGCTGACAGGTCTGTGTAACCTTTGGAGGGCCTCACTGCTGACAGTGCTGTGTAACCCTTGGAGGGCCTCACTGCTGACAGGTCTGTGTAACCTTTGGAGGGCCTCCTGCTGTGCTCCCACATTTTTGTGTTGTCAAGAATGCTGCACAGCAACACGTCAGTGTCCTTGAATGGATGTGTTGGGTGATTTAAATTATAAATGTTCTTTCCCTCCCTTAGCTCTGTCAACGTTTTACAGCATCACCAGTTCTCTCCCTTAGCTCTTTCAACGTTTTACAGCATCACCAGTTCTCTCCCTTAGCTCTTTCAACGTTTTACAGCATCACCAGTTCTCTCCCTTAACTCTTTCAACGTTTTACAGCATCACCAGTTCTCTCCCGTAGTTTTGTCAACGTTTTACAGCATCACCAGTTCTCTCCCGTAGCTCTGTCAACGTTTTACAGGCTGACCAGTGTCCCCTTTCCCTGAACGGACGTGCTGGGTGTTTTACAAGGTCAATTTTGTTCTCCCCTCGTAGCTCCGTGAAGAGTCAGTGGGGACCTTCACACAAGAACTGTTCACCAGACTTCTCCAGGTCAATAGCACGCTGGCGTCTGCAGACACGCAAACTTCCCACTTTAACGACAACAGCATAAACCTCGACTATAAAGCAACGTGAACAGCAGCAGCAACAACAGCTGCTGCGACAGTAGCAGCAACAGCAGAAACAACGATAATAGCAGCAGCACAGCAACAGCAGCAGCAGCAGCAGCAACAACAACAAAAAATAGCAACAGCAACAACAATTACTACAACAGCAGCAGTAACAACAGCAGCAGTGCAACAACAAAAACGACAACAGCAGCAACAACATTAACAGCAGCAACAACGATAACAAAGACAACAGCAGCAGCAACAATGACAACAACAGTGCAACAACAACAGCAACATCAGCAGCAAAAACAACAAAAAGAGTAAGAGCAACACGCATGTTTGAAATGTGGCGCTGCAGTCATGTCCTATGGTTTCTGAACATGTGCATGCTGCAAGCCTTAGTTCTGGACATCTCTTTCGCAGACCATCAGACACTGTTCCACTATCAACACTAACAAAACGAATCAGAAAACATATCTGTTGAAGCAGTATTATGAAACATATATCTTTCTCCCCCCCCCCTCCCCCTTACCCCTCTGTCCCGCACCGTCTTTGTGCATGTCGAGCGTCGGTGTGTGTGTGTGAGTGTGTGTGTGTGTGTGGTGGGGGGGGGGGGGAGGAGGAGGAAGGGAGAAGTGAGAATAGTGTGTTAGTTTTGAGTGAAGTTACACCTTTTCTTTTAACGTCTCCTTGTTGTATTCCTGTACCTTTGTCATACCACATGTCTTGTTGAATGCACTTAGAACCGCAGGGTATATACATGCACATTATACCAGCACCACCACTACTGCCACTATTAATACTAATTAGAAGAAAAACTGCCAGTGGTGGTAGTAGTAGTAGGAAGTAGTACTATCCTCCCCTCCTCCTCCTCCACCACCACCTCTTCCTCATCATTATCAAAAGGATGAAACAAGAAAAGGAAGAAGAGAGAGACTAGCAGCCCCATAACAGGAACAAAGCCAAGCGATTCCACAGACGTACACGTGACACGGACACCCGAAGCTGGGTGCAGAACAGACGTACACTTGACACGGACACCAGAAGGTGGGTGCGAAACAGACGTACACTTGACGTGGACACCAGAAGGCGGGTGCGGAACAGACGTACACTTGACACGGACACCAGAAGGTGGGTGCGAAACAGACGTACACTTGACGTGGACACCAGAAGGCGGGTGCGGAACAGACGTACACTTGACATGGACACCAGAAGGCGGGTGCGGAACAGACGTACACTTGACATGGACACCAGAAGGCGGGTGCGGAACAGACGTACACTTGACATGGACACCAGAAGGTGGGTGCGGAACAGACGTACACTTGACACGGACACCAGATGATATGGGAACACGATCTGACAGACAGGAACGACGTTGAAAGAGAAAGAACAAATCAATAATACGGAAGCTGCAGACACCTTTGGTGGTGAGACTGAATACCGGGACACATCGATTCTCGGCTGTAGAGGCTGAAAGACGTGAACAACAATACCAGGGAGGATGTGCAGCCCGCTTTCGTCGGGGACCTTTCGTCGCTTGCAGAGCGACAAGTAAGTCATCTGACGTCATGGGCAGCCAACCACCGTAACTAGCTTTTCCGGGTTTGCATTGCCTTTCTTTGGACAACATTTCGGCAGTTTGATCAAATCATTTTCTTTGCACAGACTAAACCAAACAAAAAAGTCTTTAGAGTTCAAGACACCAACAGCCTTTTAAAAGAAAGTAACACGGTAAGTTAAATACCATAAAAAAAATAAAAATAAAAAAGAGAAGAAAAAACCAGATTCCTCCAATCGAGATCTGGCGTAAACAAATGACAGAAATCAGATCACATAATCCATGGAACCTTTGCTTGGAAAATGAATATATAATAGATCCAGTCGACAATTGTCCAAATCAACAATTTCCCCTTCCCTCAGTTTCACAAAGACATGAACAAATATGCGTCCTGTGGATAAATTGATGCTTGAAACTGATATTCGCTGTGGCAAGTTTCTCTTAAGTCGAAGCAAGATGTGTTGAACTTTAAAACGATCAGTTCGAATATTTAATGGCAAAGATTTGACAAGAACACGCTCAAAGTAAACAGAATACTAAAGCAAATAACTGGTATAATTATAAAACCAGATACAGCCTGTGAACTTGCGAAAATACTCACCGAAATTGTTCAAAGTCGGGGCAGCGATTTCCACGACGAAATTTGAGCCTTTCGGTGACCTGGAAAAACCGGCTAGGGAGACGTGTATCCACACGCGGTTCTCATTAAAAATAACCGGGAAGACCTAACGAAAATCCGACGAAAGTGGGTCTGTACACCCTCCGTAGTATTGTCTCTATCTGCCAGCCTATACTCATGGACAAACTGTCTTCATGTCCATGCACAGACTGTCGTCAAGCTGTACTCATGTATATATTCTGTCTTCAGCCTATACTCATGGATACATTCTTGTCCTCACATCATATACTCGTGTACCAACTCTTTGTTCAAGGTTTATTCACACACACACACACACACACACACACACACACACACACACACACACACACACAGAGCATTTTTCGCTTTGTCAACAGCCCCAGAAGTCCGCAGGAGGCTGCCAGTGAGAGGTCACCTTTAGGTCAGCCACCAGGACACACTGTGAGCTGATACATCACCTTCAGGACATCAGGAGACATTGTGAGCTGATACATCACCTTCAGGTCATCAGGACACACTGTGAGCTGATACATCACCTTCAGGTCAGTCATCAGGAGACACTGTGAGCTGATACATCACCTTCAGGTCAGTCATCAGGAGACACTGTAAGCTGATACATCACCTTCAGGTCATCAGGACACACTGTGAGCTGATGCATCACCTTCAGGTCATCAGGACACACTGTGAGCTGATACATCACCTTCAGGTCAGTCATCAGGACACAATGTGAGCTGATACATCACCTTCAGGTCATCAGGACACACTGTGAGCTGATACATCACCTTCAGGTCAGTCATCAGGACACAATGTGAGCTGATACATCACCTTCAGGTCAGTCATCAGGAGACACTGTGAGCTGATACATCACCTTCAGGTCATCAGGACACACTGTGAGCTGATACATCACCTTCAGGTCATAAGCAGACACTGTGAGCTGATACATCACCTTCAGGTCATAAGCAGACACTGTGACCTGATACATCACCTTCAGGTCATCAGGACACTGTGAGCTAATACATCACCTTCAGGTCATCAGCAGACACTGTGACCTGATACATCACCTTCAGGTCATCAGGACACACTGTGAGCTGATACATCACCTTCAGGTCATCAGGACACACTGTTAGCTGATACATCACGTTCAGGTCATCAGGACACACTGTGAGCTGACACATCACCTCCAGGTCATCAGGACACACTGTGAGCTGATACATCACCTTCAGGTCAGTCATCAGGACACACTGTGAGCTGATACATCACCTTCAGGTCATCAGGACACACTGTGAGCTGATACATCACCTTCAGGTCAGTCATCAGGACACACTGTGAGCTGATACATCACCTTCAGGTCAGTCATCAGGAGACACTGTTAGCTGATACATCACCTTCAGGTCAGTCATCAGGAGACACTGTGAGCTGATACATCACCTTCAGGTCATCAGGACACACTGTGAGCTGATACATCACCTTCAGGTCATCAGGACACACTGTTAGCTGATACATCACCTTCAGGTCATCAGGACACACTGTGAGCTGATACATCACCTTCAGGTCATCAGGACACACTGTGAGCTGATACATCACCTTCAGGTCATCAGGACACACTGTGAGCTGATACATCACCTTCAGGTCATAAGCAGACACTGTGACCTGATACATCACCTTCAGGTCATCAGGACACACTGTGAGCTGATACATCACCTTCAGGTCATCAGCAGACACTGTGACCTGATACATCACCTTCAGGTCATCAGGACACACTGTGAGCTGATACATCACCTTCAGGTCATCAGGACACACTGTTAGCTGATACATCACGTTCAGGTCATCAGGACACACTGTGAGCTGACACATCACCTCCAGGTCATCAGGACACACTGTGAGCTGATACATCACCTTCAGGTCAGTCATCAGGACACACTGTGAGCTGATACATCACCTTCAGGTCAGTCATCAGGACACACTGTGAGCTGATACATCACCTTCAGGTCAGTCATCAGGAGACACTGTTAGCTGATACATCACCTTCAGGTCAACCATCAGGATTAAAGAGGCTATGCCAGTCTTGAATAAAAGCTAATTTGTGTTTGCACATTTCTTCTGTCTTTGCTGCTGTGTGCACATATCAGATGATCGGTATAAGGACAGGCCAAGCGCTTCCTTTTTTGAGGAAGTGTCTGGGTTTGTTCCAATGTACCTTTTATTTACCTGTGTGCTAGCTGAATCGGTAGCGTAAGCAGCACTGACTTGAAGTTGTGTACCTTGTGAATGGAGAGAGTTACCACTCTTTACTATTTGTTAATCATTTCATCTCCATGCCTAATTGTTTATTCATTGCTAGGGTTAGTTGCATAAATGTGATCAAGTAACGTTTCAGAGAGCAGCGTCTTTCTTGTTGGGGTATTTACAATTTGTGTTAAGTTGTATGATTCAAAAGTGCGTCTCCATTTATCCTGTGGTTTTAACAAATCTATATTAAAATCACCTAGCACAATTACTTCTGTGGAATATTTCAAAGCATCTTCCACGATCAGCTCAAAGCGATCTTGCCATTCAACCCGTTCTTCGGGGTTTTTGTAAAGAAAACACACAAGGATTGGTTTTGTCCCTTTTAAATGAATCTCTAACCGAACACGATTTCTATTCTATATTGATCAAAACAATAACTTGTTTATAATTAACTGACTGATGAACATAGGCAACCAATCCTGTTTCTAGTTTTACTGTGGCATCTCGCCTGACGAGATGGTATCCAGGAACAGATATTACATTATCAGAAACTATATCAGATAATCGTGACTCAGAGAAGCCAAAAGTGTGAAAGCAATCACCAGAGTTTGATAAAACGGAGGGAATGTCTGACATCTTGTTCAACATATGACAAGTATTCAGTTAACCAATTTTAAATCCGGTTTTTGTCAACCACCTGAGGGTAGTGGGACATTTCTCGTGTTTAAGTAATATACTCACAGGGAATAAAGCAAAATAGTTAATGTCCTTTAAGACAATAATAACACTTACGACACAAACACTAATCAGAAATACAGAATACCACACATATATCTGCACAAAGCAAATCAAGTTGAAATGAATTCGTTTAGATATATCCACCCAACTTCCATGAATAAGACTGTAAGTTAACAATCATAGTATAAACGTTCCAATCCGAGTATACAATATGGCCTGATTTGACAATGAATAATCAGAACATATCAACTGTGATGCATTTTGATTATAATTTACATCGTTTTATCATCAATATCTTTAAACAAGATATGAAACAAGCTTACGGTAAGTTTATGTATATCACAATCATTTGTTCCATATATGGAGAGAAAAAAATGAAGAAGAAGAAGCAAGCAACATAGTCACAGCCACATATTAGATGATAACAATATGGACCAGCTGCACATAATACAGGTTACCAGTGTGGCACGGCACTGGGATGATCTGGCGAAGCAATACACCGTGTCTACCACGATGGCATCGGTCGCTGACGGTGACGGTCGTACACCAGGTGAGATGCCAGGTTGACGAGTTGTGCACACTGGCCAACAGGGCTGGGTGGAAGCCAGTTGTGATTGTCATAGATGGAGCCCTGTGGGGGTAGGCGTGAAGTCTTGGGCACCTGGGACTGGGTACTGAGGCTGTGAGAACCCTCCTCTGTGGACATTGAGGGGAGGGTAAGGGACTGGGTACTGAGGCTGTGAGAACCCTCCTCTGTGGACATTGAGGGGAGGGTACCCATCCTCTGTGGACATTGAGGGGAGGGTAAGGGAATGGGTACTGAGGCTGTGAGAACCCTCCTCTGTGGACATTGAGGGGAGGGTAAGGGAATGGGTACTGAGGCTGTGAGAACCCTCCTCTGTGGACATTGAGGGGAGGGTAAGGGACTGGGTACTGAGGCTGTGAGAACCCCCCTCTGTGGACATTGAGGGGAGGGTAAGGGACTGGGTACTGAGGCTGTGAGAACCCTCCTCTGTGGACATTGAGGGGAGGGTAAGGGACTGGGTACTGAGGCTGTGAGAACCCTCCTCTGTGGACATTGAGGGGAGGGTAAGGGAATGGGTACTGAGGCTGTGAGAACCCTCCTCTGTGGACATTGAGGGGAGGGTAAGGGAATGGGTACTGAGGCTGTGAGAACCCTCCTCTGTGGACATTGAGGGGAGGGTAAGGGAATGGGTACTGAGGCTGTGAGAACCCTCCTCTGTGGACATTGAGGGGAGGGTAAGGGAATGGGTACTGAGGCTGTGAGAACCCTCCTCTGTGGACATTGAGGGGAGGGTAAGGGACTGGGTACTGAGGCTGTGAGAACCCTCCTCTGTGGACATTGAGGGGAGGGTAAGGGACTGGGTACTGAGGCTGTGAGAACCCTCCTCTGTGGACATTGAGGGGAGGGTAAGGGACTGGGTACTGAGGCTGTGAGAACCCTCCTCTGTGGACATTGAGGGGAGGGTAAGGGACTGGGTACTGAGGCTGTGAGAACCCTCCTCTGTGGACATTGAGGGGAGGGTAAGGGACTGGGTACTGAGGCTGTGAGAACCCTCCTCTGTGGACATTGAGGGGAGGGTAAGGGACTGGGTACTGAGGCTGTGAGAACCCTCCTCTGTGGACATTGAGGGGAGGGTAAGGGACTGGGTACTGAGGCTGTGAGAACCCTCCTCTGTGGACATTGAGGGGAGGGTAAGGGAATGGGTACTGAGGCTGTGAGAACCCTCCTCTGTGGACATTGAGGGGAGGGTAAGGGACTGGGTACTGAGGCTGTGAGAACCCTCCTCTGTGGACATTGAGGGGAGGGTAAGGGACTGGGTACTGAGGCTGTGAGAACCCTCCTCTGTGGACATTGAGGGGAGGGTAAGGGACTGGGTACTGAGGCTGTGAGAACCCTCCTCTGTGGACATTGAGGGGAGGGTAAGGGACTGGGTACTGAGGCTGTGAGAACCCTCCTCTGTGGACATTGAGGGGAGGGTAAGGGACTGGGTACTGAGGCTGTGAGAACCCTCCTCTGTGGACATTGAGGGGAGGGTAAGGGACTGGGTACTGAGGCTGTGAGAACCCTCCTCTGTGGACATTGAGGGGAGGGTAAGGGAATGGGTACTGAGGCTGTGAGAACCCTCCTCTGTGGACATTGAGGGGAGGGTAAGGGACTGGGTACTGAGGCTGTGAGAACCCTCCTCTGTGGACATTGAGGGGAGGGTAAGGGACTGGGTACTGAGGCTGTGAGAACCCTCCTCTGTGGACATTGAGGGGAGGGTAAGGGAATGGGTACTGAGGCTGTGAGAACCCTCCTCTGTGGACATTGAGGGGAGGGTAAGGGACTGGGTACTGAGGCTGTGAGAACCCTCCTCTGTGGACATTGAGGGGAGGGTAAGGGACTGGGTACTGAGGCTGTGAGAACCCTCCTCTGTGGACATTGAGGGGAGGGTAAGGGACTGGGTACTGAGGCTGTGAGAACCCTCCTCTGTGGACATTGAGGGGAGGGTAAGGGACTGGGTACTGAGGCTGTGAGAACCCTCCTCTGTGGACATTGAGGGGAGGGTAAGGGACTGGGTACTGAGGCTGTGAGAACCCTCCTCTGTGGACATTGAGGGGAGGGTAAGGGACTGGGTACTGAGGCTGTGAGAACCCTCCTCTGTGGACATTGAGGGGAGGGTAAGGGAATGGGTACTGAGGCTGTGAGAACCCTCCTCTGTGGACATTGAGGGGAGGGTAAGGGACTGGGTACTGAGGCTGTGAGAACCCTCCTCTGTGGACATTGAGGGGAGGGTAAGGGACTGGGTACTGAGGCTGTGAGAACCCTCCTCTGTGGACATTGAGGGGAGGGTAAGGGACTGGGTACTGAGGCTGTGAGAACCCTCCTCTGTGGACATTGAGGGGAGGGTAAGGGAATGGGTACTGAGGCTGTGAGAACCCCCCTCTGTGGACATTGAGGGGAGGGTAAGGGACTGGGTATTGAGGCTGTGAGAACCCTCCTCTGTGGACATTGAGGGGAGGGTAAGGGACTGGGTACTGAGGCTGTGAGAACCCTCCTCTGTGGACATTGAGGGGAGGGTAAGGGAATGGGTACTGAGGCTGTGAGAACCCTCCTCTGTGGACATTGAGGGGAGGGTAAGGGACTGGGTACTGAGGCTGTGAGAACCCTCCTCTGTGGACATTGAGGGGAGGGTAAGGGAATGGGTACTGAGGCTGTGAGAACCCTCCTCTGTGGACATTGAGGGGAGGGTAAGGGAATGGGTACTGAGGCTGTGAGAACCCTCCTCTGTGGACATTGAGGGGAGGGTAAGGGAATGGGTACTGAGGCTGTGAGAACCCTCCTCTGTGGACATTGAGGGGAGGGTAAGGGACTGGGTACTGAGGCTGTGAGAACCCTCCTCTGTGGACATTGAGGGGAGGGTAAGGGACTGGGTACTGAGGCTGTGAGAACCCTCCTCTGTGGACATTGAGGGGAGGGTAAGGGACTGGGTACTGAGGCTGTGAGAACCCTCCTCTGTGGACATTGAGGGGAGGGTAAGGGAATGGGTCTGGGCATCTGGGATGCTGGGTGTAGGGAATCACTGGGCGTGGGAAGGGGTAAGGGGGAGGGGCATCTGGGAAGGATGAAAAGGTATGTGGTGGGGGGTACAGACTTGCACCTTCATGGGATCGTCTGGCTAGAGGGGGAGGTAATTCGTCCCCTTCACCATCTGCCAAACGGTCTGTAGGTGTGCGGTCCTGGGGCTGGACTCGCTGAGGTGGACGTGCCTCACTGAAGGTGACACGCCGGTCACTCCTGGACGGCAGAGGGGGAAAGTGGGCAGTGGATGATAAGGGAGGAGAGCCTGCATCTGCAAGGTCTGAGTGCTGGGACCAGCGTGAGGAAGCTGATTCACTGCTGACGTGCGGGGATCTCCCTCCATCCCTGTGACCTGAGGAAGGACGTGAGGGGCCCACGTCTTCAGGACGGTTGTTGCTGTCTGCACGCCCAGACTGAGGGAGAACCCTCTTGAAGCTGACGGCAAGGCAGGCCGTCTCTCTTCTACTGGGGTGAGTGGCATCTTTTTTTTTCTTTTTTTTTTTCCTCAAGGCCTGACTAAGCGCGTTGGGTTACGCTACTGGTCAGGCATCTGCTTGGCAGATGTGGTGTAGCGTATATGGATTTGTCCGAACGCAGTGACGCCTCCTTGAGCTACTGAAACTGAAACTGACGTGGTGCCCCGTTCTGAGTCACAAAGGCACTGTAGTGGTCAATCATGTCCACCTGCATGGTCGTGCAGGCAGAATACAAACTTCAGTTGGATGGTGCAATGGTATTGTTCAATTGATTACGACCTCTAGCAGGGAGAATAGAGCTGAATGCTATATATGCTGAGGGAAAACAACTGGTGCACAGGCCAATGAGTTCACACCATTTCTGGGTTGAACCTAGTCCGGCTGAACAATCATTGATTCCAACATGCACAATAACAGTTAGTATTTAATCTTGTTTTGCTGAACTGTTGAACCACTGGACGAGATCATCAACCGTTATTCCAGGAATGCACACTTTAAAGAGTGTCACTGTGAGTTTGTAGCCTCTTAGGGTTTACATACCTAATGACAGAGTTCCCAATCAGTAACCGGAGGATTCAGCTGGGATGTTTATTTTACCTAGAACTTGCTTTGGGGTACGTTTTTGATTCGGTGTTTTGAAGTCATGTATTGAAGTATGTGCTAAGGTTTCTGGGATGCTTTTCCCTCTAGGGGACTGTGGCATTGTTTGGTTTTGGCTTTTGTTAACAGTTTGATCCTGGTTGGATTCTGATAGAACATCAAATCGGTTTTGTGTAGGTACATGTATAGTTTCATTGTCTGAATGATGACCTGTAGAAACAGACTGAGACGTGCTTTCAAGGCAAACATTTCCATCATCTTCCTGTGGCGTGGAATCACTAGTAGCACTACCAGATGCTGCAGTTAGTGCTGGAGACGGGCCAGAGAACTGGCCTTCAGAGACTGACATAACATTGGGCTGTGGGTCAGAAGATGTCTCAGAAGCATCACTGACAGAAATTACACTGGGTGGAAATACAAACAGATGGGGTTTTTTTCTTACCGTGTTTTAACTCTGAATGAAGTGTTCCCAGTTGTGTTTTTAATGACTGATTTTCTTTTTTCAGACTGGTTACTGTGGAACTGACGTCAGATATGATAGTTCTAAGACTGTCCAGAGCAGTGTAAGGACTCGACCTTATGGTCAATGCGGTGTTTGAGTTCATTTTTAAAGGAAACTTTGGAGTCCTCGAGACTGGATACAAAATTAACATCACGATCAACTTGACTGTTTAGTACAAAGTCAATGGTGGTTTTAATGCTGTGAAGTTTTTCAGAAACAGTCTTGCCAACAAATTTTGTGGGGCAGGGTGTTCGGCTGCGATGACGTTTTGAGAGGTTGGTTGGTTTTGGAGTTGATTTCACCCCAGTTTGTGCTTGACTAGCATCTCCTGTGAAAGTCATGCTTTCATCGCTACTTGAATGAGGCTGCACCCTTTCATGTTGATCATTATCTTTGTCCAGAGGGTCTATGTGAGGTAAAGGAGACATACCAGAGAAGTCACTCATAACGTCTAGCAGTACACTCCTGTCACGCTGTAACTGTTCTGGTGTTGGGTAAGGGGATACTGGGGGAGTGTGGGTGGTTACTTCCTTCCGGGTACACACAGGGGGAGATAAGTTTAAGCTCCTATGATTATCTGTCAAAAAGGTAAGAGGAATCGAAACTATTAAAGTCTGAAATATGTGCGAATCTTGGTTGACACAGTACTCATAAACAAGATCTTTCAAGACCTGGTACTCCTCTGTGTCCCATTTAGCACAATCACTTCCCTGACACAGTAATGTTCCTGAGTCTTGCCGAGTAGAACACAAGGACAGTCACACGTTTGGGCTGTTTACTGAATACACGTATGGCAGTCTTGGCCAGATTAGTGGGGACACGTTCATTAATCCACAGTGGAAGAAAAATGCAGTTATCATCATTATCGTAATCATTCTTCTCTATCTGTATAAATGTATCATTAACCGAGGCATAGCGATAGCACGAACAATTCCTCCAGGCAATAAGTTCTTTCTCTGGACAGGAAAATCTTTTTGGTCGATTATCAACTGTCGGTTGTAATTTACTTTCTCTCATCTCAACGCTAGTATCCATTGTATTTGATAAGCGTCAAGAAAGGCGCAATAGCCAAGTGGTTAAAGCGTTGGACTGTCAATCTGAGGGTCCCGGGTTCGAATCACGGTGACGGCGCCTGGTGGGTGAAGGGTGGAGATTTTTACGATCTCCCATGTCAACATATGTGCAGACCTACTAGTGCCTGAACCCCCTTCGTGTGTATATGCAAGCAGAAGATCAAATACACACGTTAAAGATCCCGTAATCCATGTCAGCGTTCGGTGGGTTATGGAAACAAGAAAATACCCAGCATGCACACCCCCGAAAACGGAGTATGGCTGCCTACATGGCGGGATAAAAACGGTCATACACGTAAAAGCCCACTCCTGTGCATACGAGTGAACGTGGGAGTTGCAGCCTACGAACGAAGAAGAAGATAAGCGTCAATACATGATTAACATGATGATTTATCACACCATTCATTGTCCAGGTACTCGGACAGGGGACAAGAAAGTTAATTATCACACCATTCATTGTCCAGGTACTCGGACATGGGACAAGAAAGAGTTAATTATCACACCATTCATTGTCCAGGTGCTCGGACATGGGACAAGAAAGAATTAATTATCACACCATTCATTGTCCAGGCACTCGGACATGGGGCAAGAAAGAGTTGATTATCACACCATTCATTGTCCAGGCACTCGGACATGGGACAAGAAAGAGTTAATTATCACACCATTCATTGTCCAGGTGCTCGGACATGGGACAAGAAAGAATTAATTATCACACCATTCATTGTCCAGGCACTCGGACATGGGACAAGAAAGAGTTGATTATCACACCATTCATTGTCCAGGCACTCGGACATGGGACAAGAAAGAGTTAATTATCACACCATTCATTGTCCAGGCACTCGGACATGGGACAAGAAAGAGTTAATTATCACACCATTCATTGTCCAGGCACTCGGACATGGGGCAAGAAAGAGTTAATGATCCATAACACAGATCACAAACGTGTGAAGCGACTGTCCGATTTAGGGCGCACAGGTCACGCTGACCACAAAACTTCACGTGCAGAACGGACAGTTCAACGCACTACACACTGGACAGCTCTGAACAAGTGTCAGAAGAGATTTCCTTCATTATTCAATGCAAATAATTAAACATTAAATACGCTCCATACCTTGTCTTTTGGAGAAACACAACCACACCTTTGCAGGCACATAATTTTGATAAGAACATCAATGAAAAACATCCTCTGACACCACTCGGATGAGACGATAAACCGAGGTCCCATGTGCAGCATGCGCTTAACGCACGTAAAAGAACCCACGGCAACAAAAGGGTGGTTCCTGGCAAAATTCTGTAGAAAAATCCACTTTGATAGGAAAAACAAATAGAACTGCACGCAGGAAAAAATAACAAAAAAAGGGGTGGGGCTGTAGTGTAGCGACGCGATCTCCCTGGGGAGAGCAGCCCGAATTTCACAAAGAGAAATCTGTGGTGATAAAAAGAAATACAAATACAAATACAAATCAAATCCACCAAAACATGAGAGCAATCAAAACACCGCTCGTCCCACACGGCTATCATGAGCACCATCCAAGAGAGAGAGAGAGAGAGAGAGAGAGACAGACAGACAGAGAGACAGAGAGAGAGAGAGAGACAGACAGAGAAAGAGACAGAGAGAGACAGAGACAGAGAGAGAGGGACAGAGACAAAGACAGAGAGAGAGACAGAGAGAGAGAGGGACAGACAGAGAGAGAGAGAGGGAGAGAGACAGACATAAAGACAGAGAGACAGAGAAAGAGAGACAGACAGAGACAGACAGAGAAAGAGACACAGAGAGAGAGGGGGGGCAGAGACAAAGACAGAGAGACAGAGAGAGAGACAGAGAGAGAGAGAGGGGGGGGGGAGAGAGACAGACAGACAGAGAGACAGAGAGAGACAGACACAGACAGAGAGAGACAGAGACACACACACACACACACACAGTGACACACACACACACACACACACACACACACACACACACACACACAGAAAGACAGGAATAGAGAGATAGAGTGACAAAGAGGAGAGAGAGAGAGAGAGAGAGAGAGTGTGTGTGTGTGTGTGTATGTGTGCCGGACGGAGACAGAGAACACTGAACACTGAAAAGTTTAATGCCATTCACTATTCAGCTCTTGTGACGTGGGGGTGCAAATCACAATAACGACGAAAACAATGAACCAAAATAGAGCAGAAAAAAACCCGTACTATCTGGACTCAAATACATTAACTCTCTACCACCAATTTTTAATAATCATGAAAAGAAAAGCATTCTTTTCTATCAAGGTAATGAAGCTTACTCTTCTTTCCAATACTGTAGGCTTCAGCAATGTATTAGTGTACTGAGAGAGAGAGACAGACAGAGAGGAAGGGGAGAGAGAGAGGAGAGACAGATACAGACTTAGGGAGAGGAAGGAGAGAGAGAGAGAGAGAGAGAGTCGGAAGAAGCATAATTTTCGAAATGCGGGGATGCACAAGAAAACTTCGAAAACCAAACCATGTTGTTAATCGCTCAGACGACCCCTCACAGCCTATAGCAGGACTGTTGGCCCGTTAGTTACCACAGTCATCCACAGAAAACCCAAACTAGCCAGAAACTCTGACTTTGAAACAAGGGAAACGCCACCTCCATCGTGACATTGACCTTGACTGTTGACCGCTAGCGCTGGCTCTTCGCTGTAGCGATCCACAGAGACAGAGATGGCGTTTCGCCAGGGCTGACAACAGTGGACTTGCTTGTGGCGTTCATCAAACATTCATGCACCCCCCACCCCCCATCACACACACACACACACAGATCGTGTCCCAAAAGTACCGGAAGCAGAAGGACAGGGCAGTAACGACTCACACCCATTCCCTCCTCTTCCAGTTCCGCTGGTCACCACTGAACCACACCACTGAACCACACCACGTGCACACTGAACCACACAACTGAACCACACCACGTGCACACTGAACCACACCACTGAACCACACCACGTGCACACTGAACCACACCACTGAACCACACCACGTGCACACTGAACCACACCACTGAACCACACCGCTGAACCACACCTCGTGCACACTGAACCACACCACTGAACCACACCGCTGAACCACACCTCGTGCACACTGAACCACACCGCTGAACCACACCACTGAACCACACCACTAAAGCACACCACGTACACACTGAACCACACCACTGAACCACACCACGTACACACTGAACCACACCACGTGCACACTGAACCACACCACTGAACCACACCACTGAACCACACCACGTACACACTGAACCACACCACGTACACACTGAACCACACCACTGAACCACACCACGTACACACTGAACCACACCACGTGCACACTGAACCACACCACTGAACCACACCACTGAACCACACCACGTACACACTGAACCACACCACTGAACCACACCACGTACACACTGAACCACACCACTGAACCACACCACGTGCACACTGAACCACACCACGTACACACTGAACCACACCACGTGCACACTGAACCACACCTCGTGCACACTGAACCACACCACGTACACACTGAACCACACCACTGAACCACACCACGTGCACACTGAACCACACCACTGAACCACACCACTGAACCACACCTCGTGCACACTGAACCACACCACTGAACCACACCACGTGCACACTGAACCACACCACGTACACACTGAACACACCTCGTGCACACTGAACCACACCACTGAACCACACCACGTGCACACTGAACCACACCACTTAACCACACCACGTGCACACTGAACCACACCTTGTGCACACTGAACCACACCACGTTCACACTAAACCACACCACGTACACACTGAACCACACCACGTGCACACTGAACCACACCTTGTGCACACTGAACCACACCACGTACACACTGAACCACACCACGTACACACTGAACCACACCACGTTCACACTAAACCACACCTCGTGCACACTGAACCACACCACGTACACACTGAACCACACCACTTAACCACACTACGTACACACTGAACCACACCACGTGCACACTGAACCACACCTTGTGCACACTGAACCACACCACGTACACACTGAACCACACCACGTACACACTGAACCACACCACGTTCACACTAAACCACACCACGTGCACACTGAACCACACCTCGTGCACACTGAACCACACCTCGTGCACACTGCACCACACCACGTACACACTGAACCACACCACGTACACACTGAACCACACCACTGAACCACACCACGTACACACTGAATCACACCACGTACACACTGAACCACACCACTGAACCACACCACGTACACACTGAACACACCTCGTGCACACTGAACCACACCACGTTCACACTAAACCACACCACGTACACACTGAACCACACCACGTGCACACTGAACACCACTACCACTGAACCACACCACTGAACCACACCACGTACACACTGAACCACACCACGTGCACACTGAACCACACCACGTGCACACTG